>NC_051177.1:48077369-48130340 GCF_013339695.2 Rhipicephalus sanguineus
CTTATTCTGTGCAGCCACACAGCTCGTCGTTTGGCATCCTTTTTCCCGCTGAGAATGGCAAAGAGGGCCTTGCCCGTTTCCCGCCGTTGCTGCACACAAAAGCGCAGCACCCGGGCATTCTTCGATGCCTCGATGGGCTTTCGATGAAGTCTCAAAACGATACGGGATGTCGTAATGTTCCTGCACGCTTTCCGAGCCTATAAAAAACAATCGCCCTCCAAAGCGCCGTGCGTCTGCGGCCGGGAGACACTAGCGAGGCGAGCGAGCTGGACCCTTTATGTGGCGAAGCCACCGAAAGGGCGCGGCGGCGAAGAGAAAAGGAACGCGGTACTTTTCCCGTGCCAGTGACTTTACGCTGTGTGAGATATGGACGCCATCTGGCAATACGTCGGGAAAAATGAGTGCCGTGTTGCGTGCTGGTAGTCCCGGCGCAGCAGCAGGCGAAGACCGGCGGTGACCAACGCGACCGGCGGGGACGCCAGCCAGCCCGAAAACGCGGTTTGGCGCGAAGCGCTGAAGCAGAGAAACGTCCGCACTCAACGAGTACTCTCCACACACTCTTTTATTTACACGTCGCCTGGGTAAAACAGGAACGCCAGAGCGGCGCCCACAACCGGCAGCCTGAAGGCCGCCCACAACGCTGCTTTTTCATTTTTGAAATATTTTTTTTTTCACCTTCTTGGCCTTCTCAAAACTAAAGTTTTTCAACACCAACCCATGGCATTCGTACAGTGCAATACAGAACCGAAATCGAAACACAACAATGAGCTCGTGCGAAGGGCACGGAGGAAGACTGTCCTGTGCCTTCTTTTACTTCGTCGTCGTCTAGTGAGCGCTGTTTCAACAAAGATGAACGCATACCAACTCGCTCAAGCTTCCATTCTTATGCATTTTCAGCGCAGCTTAAGAAACTAGGGTCCTTAAATTACGTATATAGGATTTTCTATTAAGGAACACGCCACCTAATACTTACCTAGTGACGTTGCACCTCAGATATGCATGATATTTACTTTTTGATCGACAACGTTCACAAGTATGAACAGCCGTACCAGTTCAAGACGGCTGGCCCTTGGGCAAGTGGTTCAACTTTGGCCGAGTAGCTGAATCGAGGGACGTGCCGACAAACAGAAAGACAGACAGAAAGACGGACAGACCAAAATTTCTGCGTTTAAGTTCCCCAAGAAAGACTATCGTCTTAAAAAAACGTCAATATGTAGATTTTGCGTATCTACATGGCGCTTCTGCGGATTCCCAATGATACGTGTTAAATTCGCCCATTGCCCGGACGTAAAACACTTCAGGGTGTTTAAGATTGTTGACGTTGCCATACTGACGTGCATCCGTGTTGCTAGTTTTAGGTCGGAAACTCGAAACGTCCCGGCGAACTTTATCACGGGATCCTGAGATCAGCAATCAGCCAAACATATCACTTTAGACCAAAATGACGAAGTTTTATTTTGCATAATGCCAAGCACTTACGACCGCAGAGAATAAGTATTTGATCTTCGTACGGAATGCAGATGACATGTGGCACTCCGAAAGAGGTGAAAGGCTTGCGCAACACTGTTCATAGAATGGAGCTGAAATTCTTTCTTCTGTTAACTCAAAAAGGGCAGAGGTTTATGGGAAGAAGGAAGTTGGAAGAGATGAAAAATCCTTAAACACGGGATGTCACTAGAACCAACGCTTCGACAGGTGGACTTGTTGTTGCCTTGACGAAGACAAGTCCACCTGTCAGAACTGTGGCTCGAGGACGTTTCGTCTGCTCTTCTGTTAGGTGTTAGTGTCATGCACCACTACTACAGGTATTGTTCACGTCGGACGGCGCGGAGAACTGAAGCCAAGTAGAGCGCTAGTGAACACTTGTGTGCGCTCAATGCAGGATAGAGACTAGTCCTCATAGACGCGGTTGGACGCCATGCATGCTTTGTCTCCCCTGTCCTCGTCGCACATGTTTGAACCGAATCTTACGCCGCAACATTGCGGGTTATCAAGTGTAACCAACACTAATCGACCATCATCGTGATCATCCGCCGACTACGCCCGCTGCACGGCAAAGACGCCTCCCACGTTCCACCAATCAACCCGGTCCTGTGCTTGCTAGAGCCAGGTTGTCTCAGCATACTTCCTCCTATCATCGGCCCACCTTTACTCTCCTCCCCCTTGCCTACGCGTGCTTGCCCTCTCTTGGAATCCAGGTTAGTCTAATGACCAGCGGTTATCTTGCCCTCTCGCTACGTGCCTGTCCATGACGATTTCTTGATTTCTGCTAAGATGCCGTTAACGCCCATTTATTCCTTGACCCACTCAGTTTTCTTCTTGTGCCTTAAGGGTACACTTAGAAGAACTGAGCGTTGGGTGAGTTGGGCATTCCCCTATCGTGTGGAAAGTGTTATATCGTCGAAACCGGGCGTTGTGTGAATAACCGATCAATGGACCACAAGAACTCGTTGAAAGGGCAGCTTTCGTCTAACCTTTGCCTGCATTGTAGGGAATGTGAATGTCGTCCATTACTAAAGGAAACTAAAGTGCTGTCGAGGCTCAAAGATAGGACCGCACGAGAGATTGTGGAGGCATTCTACATCCACAATTAGCTGACGTATGTGTGGCAAGGCTTTCGGCGAACTTGCATAAACTCGACATTGACTATCTAACCGCCAACCTGTAATCATAACCACGGTCTTTCCTTTTTCTTTTTCTTTATATGTGTGGTTCTGAAAATTAACTTCAGTTGTTAGTCTGCGCTCGTCTCGTGGTTCTTCCCTTCGTGTTCGCGTTTTTCGCGCAAAATGCAGTCTGGAATTAACGGTACAGCTATCATTTTCTTTCCATGGCTCGCTGGAAATCTAATCTAATGAATAGTAATCGAACATAGTCACCACACATTGTATCCCCTGTTACCTTTAGAGCATATAGAGAAAATCATACCGCGGTCTTGTCCGCCTGGTGTCGTGGCTGCGGCAAGGCACATTGTGACCCGCTGGACGCCGGCCGGACGACCGCGTCCCGTAGTTCCCGGATTGACGGGTCATTCGCGTTGCCCCCACTCTTGACCTCGGGCAACTCCTTTGCATCCGAGGGCTCCGTTTTCTCATTGTCGGGTGGCGCCGGTGTGTTGGTGGGGCTGCTGCGACGTCCATTGGCGTAACGTGCGACGGTGATAACAGCGCCGTTGCGCTCTTGGCGGGTGCACTGCGCTTCGACTTGCGCTTAGCGGCACCTGCGTTAGAACGAGGTGGTTCGTCATAGCGAAAATAGATGGTCATTGACGGGCGAACTTAGGGGGCAAACTGAGAGATCCCCGTTATTATCCGCGCGTTCCACAGACTTATTTCCTTCTGAACTGCCTTTCGCTGTCACCTTGAGGGGCTGCGGCTCAGTCAAGCTTTCTGTGAAAGATTTTTCTGCAGCTTCCCAGTCCCTGTATTATTATTATTATTTTATTATTATTATTATTATTATATATTATTATATATATTATTATTTTATTATTATTATTATATTAATGAGAAAACTTTGCATGTCTCATGAGACGAAAAATGCGAGTTGTTGGCATTAGCAAAAAAGTTGTCACATGACATCTTGCCATGACGTCACATGATGATGAGATCACACGACATCGTCGCCTGGCCAAAGCTCGGCCAATCCTACATGTTAGTGCTACACGGGATTGAGTGCCTAAATCTTCAGGGGGTGATGGGTGGGTGGGGGGCAGTGTAAGGACGTCAAAGTAGTTTGACGGTGTTGTGAAAGCAGACTTTCCCTGTGCTTTCCACAGAAGAGGCGTAGCTTAATTTTTGTTAGGGGAATTTCGATCAACCTCCCTGTATGCATGATCGTACGTGTTCTATGTGTGCGTCCATATGTGTAAACATTTCGGGGGTGATCTGAACCCCGCCCCCTGCTACATCAGTGATTTTAGAGCTCCCTAAAGGGACTCTCATTCTTTTAATATGGGGTGACAAAATGAGACCAGGCTGGCTTCGGATTACAACTTTAAGGACACTATCAACCGGACAGATTCGAGGTGTAAGGTTATGTACGCAACGTAAAAATTCTCAAAACGTATGCTCTGATATATGGGCTCATGTAAAACATCGTGAATGTGCAATTCTCGCTTCCAGTGAAGTGCGCCTGAGTGCTAACTGGGGTGGGGGGGGGGGGGGTTACAAGGTGGCCGTTTCTAGGATTTGATTACAGCGTACCCCGGAAATATTACGTGCATATTCCTTTTACACGAAGCGAGCACAGTTGTGGTTCCTAGGGTGATTTCTTGGAATAGCTGCGTTCGAACCAAAAAAAAAAAAATCGCAGCATATCCACGGAGTGAATGATGATGAGTGGGCGAAGCTGCGGAGGTTCATCGGTAAACCGTGAATCTTCCGTGAATTCTGCCCAGTACATCATCACCGACGTGAGATCGGGCGCGTTTATACTAAAGGTTCGATGAGTTATGACGACTTGCAGCTCACTTTAATTTTACATGTACGCTGTGAATTTTCATTGTTTAGAAAACCATTGCTTTAGAAAACATCTGGCGTCTTTCGTTAAGCAGCTGGCGTCTTTTCGTTTTGCTTTTAGAAAACATCTGGCGTCTTTCGTTGGTTATTTCATCAATCAACGGCGTTTTGAATGAAATTTTTATTGTTTAATCACGCACAGGAGAAATCTCACCATCTTCGGCTTACTGGGAGCGCGGTACACACAACAGACGAAGGAAGAACCACAAAACACGAGCGCTCGTGTTTTGTGGTTCTTCCTTCGTGTTGTGTGTACCGCGCTCCCAGTAAGCCGAAGAAGAATTTGAATTACCAACTAGCCCACCTTTCAATACTTTTGAAATCTCACCAGGCACTACCTTGGAGGTAAACAATGGCTGCTAATGAGAGACAGAAGAAGTCGGCTTTTAGCTAACACTTACACTTCTACTTCTACTAACGTTTCCTACTGGAACATGCCAATGGCTGCTAATGGGGAATGAGAGACAGAAGATTCGTCGCTTTTAGTTAACGCGCACGCTGCGAATTTTTTATTGTTCAACAACGCACAGGAAAAATCTCCCACCGGCACCACCTTGCAGGTCAAGATCTGGTACTAGCGTACGACTGGTTACGCACTACGACTAGGAGGGACGAACGGGTGCCGCCTTAAGGAGCTTCGCCCCTAAAACAGTCAGAGGCATTTTTGTGAGAGGCTACGCGTCCCCACGATATAGTACATCGGTTGTCGTGCGGCGCATTCGTACTCCGCCCTCCCTGAAGCAGGGGTGTTTGTACGACACGATGTGACACGAATTTGGGATGATACCATCGGCGATTCGGGATTTTGCAAGTGCTGGATGCCACCGATCCAGTTCTCACAGGCTTTCAAAAGTCTATTGCTTGAGAACTCTAACAGCAGCACTATGACTTCACCATGGACAAGATATTGGGCCCATGAGACTGCGCATCCAAGTTGCATAAAGCAGTCGAAGCGCTACTGCAGTTTTTGAAGAGCACGGGACTTTTCGACGTTTTGACGTCGAGCAGAGAATTTTACTACGGCGAAGCAGCAACAGTGACCTTTTCAAACTTTTGTTCCTGTTCTCCGGTGCAGGGTAGCCTACTGGGCTCAGCCCCGGTTAACCTACCTGCCTTCCTTTTATTCTTCTCTCTCTCTCTCTCTATCCTCACAAAGTCACAGACGCTGGCTTTACTGCGACGCCAGCTTCACTAAGGCAAGCGTATTGAAATAGCGCCGCCTTATGGAGATATGGCAACTTACTGGTATTGGTGGTGTTGAGGGTTGCCGCGCCGTGTTTCTTGGCCTTGCGCTTGCTGTGCTGGTGGCGGCTGGAACGCTCCCTGGAGAAGTTCTGCGAGTCAGGGGAATCTTCTCTTGCAGCTTGCCGGGGCTTCGCTGCGCTTGGTGTTTTCTGCGCCTGCTCGTCCACTGGTGGAGACTTCTCGAAGCGCTGCGCTTCGTCGCTAGAAGGAGCATTGCGTCTTCTTCTGGTGGCGAGAGCCTCGAAAGCGCCGAATATGCAGCTTTCCTGGACACCAGCGGCCTAGTTCGCGTGAACGACACCACGTGGCGTATCGACCTTAAAGAATTCAAAAGTCCCGCCATGACGTATGCAGTGACGCGGCACTAAATAAAAGAGAATCAAAGAAACAGTACACACGCCCCGAGACTGTCGCTTCACCTCAGTGCGCAGAAAAGAGAGCGCCGTGTGTCGGCGTTATCTCGACGGCGACGACTGGCAATGAATCGGCAGTTTTTCTAGACGTGCCACGCCAAATGTCTGGCGTTGTTATAGATGCGCCCGCGATGCATCAAGAGAATCGTGCTTTTATTTGTTTGTTTAGTTTCTTGCGCTGCCGTACCGGTGGGATATTGAAGCAGCATGCTGCTTTCCGAGTTTCTTTTTTCAGCTAGCGGGAACCATTTGTTTGGGTACGAACAGGATATTGCGGTTGCATAATAACCAAATTTCCTTTGGTGTACCACTTGGGTGATGCTTGTTTGCTCCTTGCGTTACCTCAAATTAGAACTGGATAAGTTTGAGAACGCTAGGAATGAGAGTAAAAAAAAAGAAATTAAAGATAGTTTTTATTTTTTTTATTTGTTTTCATTTAGTTCTTATTGAAATGTGACTGCCACCGCAAGCTTGGCGCCGTCAAAGCGGGTGTGCAAAAATGATACAGTCGTTGAAAGATGATCTTGTACACCGGAAAATGTGAACTTGGTTAGTTTTTTTGTTAGGAATGAACTTATAGTAGAACATATACGACTGACGTGTTGTGTAATAATCTCTAGATCTGCCGTCTATCCCCGCTAAAAAGGCACTTATCTATCATAATGCATTTCTTCTTTCTCTTTCTTTTTTTTCCCCTTTTTTTCTCACGGTCGACCGACTCATATGCTCGAGGTGATTGTATGAATCCTGTTTGGCGCAGATACACCAATAGGTTACCTCTAATGGGCTGGAAGTTCTCCTGAAGCTCTCCTTTCATGGTCTGTAGGTGCAGTCTTTTTCAACTTTGCACGACAGCAAGCACAAGTCGATCATGAATCACCTACTGGCCCAATCATCCACTTTGATCAGCACAAAGAAATTCAGAAGAGCGAATTTTGGCGTTTTTGCGCTGACAACAACGATTGTTAATACAACATAATATAGTAACTATTCCTACAATCTCTCAAAATCACTTCTTTATTCTGTATCACTCCTGATGTAGAATACAAAATGCATTTTACTTGCTCCACAACGGGTCACAAGACACATCAGAGAAAAGCGAACCCTTTAATTCCCCCTTCTTTCGTTCACCCAGCATATGAAAATTTCTTCAGTTGTGAGTGGAGCTCCTTCTGTTGCCACGAAGATGTGCAGGCGTTCCAAAGGAAATCTTAAGCCTTTCTTTCCAGGAGGTTCCCTTAAGAGAACAATGGTGTTTATGCGCACAGGAATTTTGATTAGTAGTTTTTGGCTCGTAGCAATGACTGAAAAATACCAGTCTTCAGCCAGATAAAGCCTAGCAAAATCTGCTTTTTTCCCTTAATATCTACTGCTTTTCAAGCAGTAGTCTTCTTCCTCTGAAAGCCCAACGGAAAATGACCCGTGTCGAATAGAATAATTACAGCTCCGCTCGAGGGTCTTCAAAACCGGAGCTTTTTTTTGTATTTCATTATGAAAAAATCAGCCGCGTATTGAATCCTGGAATCTTCTGGCTTGACAGGAATGTCAAAGCTGCGAAGACATTCCTGGTTGGGATTCTTTTTTGGCTCAAACGTGTAGGCCCACCTTGAAAGTCCCTTCCACTGTATCGGGTAGTTTTGCTCTATTGTAGATAAGGAAATCATAGTAAAATAGATAGTAAGAAATATACAATTCAATATTAAATTTTACTGCAACATAAAAGTTGCAATAGAAATACGCGCGAAAGCGATCCTAAGAAAAATTAATAATATTTCAGAAGACACGAGAACTGGCAGGTAGCCTCGACTTTAATAATAGGGATATCTGCACACAGGTGTGAAGTCTGGTTAATGCGCATCAATAACACAGTGCTATCATAGATGCATGCGTTTTAGAAAACACCCTCTAGAAATGGTATTCCCTCTCAGGTTTGTCTGAGTGGAAATAGCTCAAAGAATTGAATTCCTGTCAATCTGATAACATATAATTTTTTTTTCTTAGATTAGGCCCTAAATCTGCCCTAAATGGTGGCTCTGCGCTGTACAGCGCACACGTGTTCTATACAGCACAGAGCCACCATTTAGGGCAGATTTTGTAGTGACGCGGAAATTACCTCCTTGATAGTGAGAAAGTTCAAATATGTATACACAATAACCTTCTCAATATTTACTTATGGACAAATATTTGGGATCGTGGAACATGAGGTGAGCATTAGTGAGGTCACGCCTTTTAGAGTAAATACTTACTCTATCACTATATATATTCGCGATGTGCTTTCTTAAAGGGACTGAAAACCGATCGAAATGTGTCACAAGACCCTGGCTGTGAATTACAGTGACATAAACGAGCTTTTTTTTCACCATATGATTAGGATTTGCATTGTCGAATTGCGCTTTGAAAGTCACAACGGCATGTCGCGTTGCCTGACGGGCAAGCCTTCATAGTGCACGAATGAGATGTGCAGAATGCTGTACGCAGTCCGCTGCAATTTACTAAAGAACAAAAATGCGTTTAAAATTAATCCGCACGTTATTAGGCATTCTCGATTTATTCTGTGCTTATAAAAGAGTAAAAGGAGTTGACGTTGAGAGGTGGCGTTGCCTTCGCGACTACTAGTGAACGCATGTCGAGCAACGGCGCATGCGCGCGGTGCTTTCTACATTGAATGAACTTCCATGTAGCACACATCAAAAACCGGAAAAAAAAGGCATTCCATACCGCTGGGCCTGTGGCATGGGCTTCGCAAGACACTGACCTACGTAGGCGGTGTCACGGCTGAAACGTTAGTAAAGGCATCTTTTCTTTTTTCAGAGAGTGCTACCCGCAAGGCATTCTCTACACACACACAGACACACACACACACACATTATCTATATATATATATATATATAATATATATATATATATATATATAGACCAGACTTTGACCAAAGTCTGGTCCACCAGACCGAAACGTTAGTGAAAATATACAGTGCCAAACCAACCGAAAGTCGTAGATTCTTTCTTCATTCCCTACAACACACACACACACACACACACACATATATAATATATATATATATATATATAATATATATATATATATATATATATATATATATATATATATATATATATATATATATATATATATATATATAGTGCATTACCGACCACGTTAGTCATAACCTGAGGCGAACAAGCAAGACGAGCTTGATCTGTTCATTAGTTTGATGAACCGTAATTAGGCTTGGCTCGGGAAACACAGTGCGGAGGCAATCTAGTGAGCATCGAATACTTGGCTCATTGAATCGGTAAGCAGAACTGTAAAGCGAAAAGCGCTTGTTAGTTTGAAGTCTTCTTCCCTCGCTGTTTTCATTCACTCTGTTGTACTACATTGCTGCTAACATGGGTACCTGTTAAGGGAAAGTCATCAGTAAAGACAACATGCATGTGTCCATGCCTGGACTTCCCTCTTATTACTCTTTCAACTTCGTGAAGTGGCGTTGCGGCAACAAAGGCAGTGTGTAATCGGCTAATATTCCCTATGAAATTACCTATGCTTTTCAGGAAAACAGCGTACACTAAAGAACGTGTTGAAAGGGTGTCGTTTAGCCACACAAAAACAGTCCTGATATCGTGCATGCCTCTCGATTGCATTATCGCCGCGCGCCCGGCACTTCCAGGTCACAAATGGCATGCACGTTATGAGCGTGAGACAGCATTCTTCATAGGAAAGTGGCGAGTGCCCAGAATTCAAGAAAGGAAACGCAAGCCAGCAGCAAAGCAGCCGGTTGAAGATCTCTCCGTCGTTGCTATGGCAACGGCGCGCGCGGCCGCGCTCGCTTCCGAGTCTGCTTGCCTACCGTTTCGCCGTCTGTTCCGTGCACACCGCTCCCCGCCGCCGGCCTGCGCCAGTCAGCGAGCGGAGGGGGGGGGGGGGGGTGTTGGGTAAAGAGAGGGGGCACTTGCTGAAGGCCTTGACCGTTTGAGAGAAACACTATTCTCATTAGTCTTGTCAGTAAAACACCGCCTCCGTCAAACTTTTGGGAGGGGAGGCGGGCCCTTGGGACATACCCCCTAGCTACGGGCCTGGCCTCTGGACTCCTAGGTGGCCCCGGTCGGTTGAGGTTAACTAAAATCTGGGTTCCTTTTCTTCGTTATTAAGTAATGGGTTGTGTGGTAATAAAAAATAAAACATTAGAAGTTTACTTGCTCCATTTCCAAAAGCGAAACCGAAACTGCAGCAAATATCTTGGTTGCAATGCTCCAGCGAAAAAAAAACAAGCAACTAAATCTTCAACAGCGTTGTACTAGTAATAATAATTGCTGGAGTTCTACATGCACAAACCATAATATGTTTATGAGGCATGCCGTAGAGGAGGGTTGCGGAAATTTCGACCACTTCAGGTTCGTAACGTGCATCTAAAACCAAGTACACGAGCCTCTAGCATTTTCGCCTTGTTCAAAAATGCTGGAGCCGCCGTCAAACCTGTGCCCTTTGGTTCAGCAGCCGAGCACCGTAACCGCTGTACCACCGCGGCAAACATAAGCAATTCTGAGAGAGACAAAAAAAGAAAAAAACCGCATTGGGATTCGAACCAAGGCCCCAGCGATTGCGCGCAAACAGCCAGCATGGATGATCAACCCATTCAGCCACAGCGCGCGGCGGCTAGCCCGTGATACGATAGCTGTTATAAAGATACTACGGTCAAACTCTCCTTGCAACGCTCCTTGCAAGTGTCCCCACCTTCCAAAGAGCAGGAACGGAATGCAAAAGTGAAAACAGCTGCTTTCTGTTTGCAAAAATGCGCTGTAGACCATAATTCGATGTTTCACAGCGCAAGGAACGAGGACGACATTGGAAAACACACACAGAGCTGAACTTAAAACTGACTATATTTTCAAACTTACAGCAATATATATGCGCTCTTCACCAGGAAAGAAAAAAGAATAGAGCAAATGAAGCATACAAAAAATTCCAGAAAAAATCGTAGAAGCCCAAACAATTTTGAAACGTGATAAAAAGTGCACGAGTGCAGCTTCGCTTGCTCTTTCGAGCAACGAAAGTGAATTTCTCGTAATCGTAAAATATATGTGATATCGATGATGGGTTGTTGTTTCCTGCGTAACGAGCGACTACAATTTTTTGTACACCAGGCCCGCAATTGTCGCGTGACCAAAATCACGTAACATCGCACATCTACTTATGTGGCTACAATCACGTAACAACTACCTACGTGACTACATTTCACGTAAATCAAGTAATTAGTCTCGCCACTAAAATCCCGTAACGTCAGGTAACTATTGACGTGACGTGTTGGCGCCAAAAACTTCGGAACAACCGGGTGGCGCGGGGCAACCTCAGCGTCCGCACTGGACTCTAATAAAGATGTACTTTCTCTCTCACGTTACTAAGATCCCATCACGTAACTACTAGTGACGCGACATTTCCCCTTCAGAACCACGCACAAGTGCGTAGTCTGGGGAACCGACCGAAACCTGAGAAGAATAGATTATCCAAGCCTAGCCATATCCTATAATACTATACTAGCGAAAACTTTGCACCTCTAGCAATAGCTTGGTATTACTAGCAAAACCTTAGAAGAAGCTAGGTCGAACGCTAGCTCCGCTTTCGGTTCCAGCCTTGCGCAACCAGTACATGCTGCGCACATTTTCATTTACAGATGTTTAAAATGGCATCTTATTGCGGTACGTTGAGGTGGGCTGCGGGTGCGTACGAAAAGCTGCTGAATCACAGGATTTTCGTTTTGTAACTGACAGCACCAGTCCCTGGATTTCCCGAAAGCTTTGATCCACACACGTCATATCACACGGACCTATCCGATGCAGCGCACAGTGCTATGTGATGTTAAAGGAGAAGGCATGCTGGTTTTTTTCTGTTCACGTAGGGCGATAGATATGACAAGAGATGAATAAAAATCCCAGTTTCACCGCAAGGACGATGCAATGAGTGCGATAGCAACAAATGAAGTAAAGCTGCAGGCAGCTAACTCAGATGCAGTCTCGCGTAACTCTACAAAATGGTGCTGTAAGAGAACACAGCCACTCCAGGTAGGAAAGGGGATTTCGCACAGTCTCTTCGAGTTGAGAGCGCAGCATATAGAAGGGTATATGAGCCGTCCGCTGATGCTTGTCGAGATAGCGATTTCGATTTCATTTAAGTTAGGGCGAAATCATTGCACTGCTGTTTGAAAAAGAACAAATAATTTTTCTTATTCTTTGATTGGCTTAACTATCTGTTGGTTTCATTAGTAGTGTCTAACAAAAAAAAGAACCCCTCGAAAAATTCCCCTTCGTTCGTTAAGATTACGACAAACACTTGCGTTAGCCCTAAAGTAAAAAGCAACTGCAAAAACGTCTAACTTTGTCATTTAATTACTATGCCTCGCTTGTCTAAGCTTAGTTCGCTTCCTTTACGTTGCTGAATTGTAGGTACCTGAGAAGGTCGTAACGACATCATTGAGAAGGGAGAAATAAGTTTCCACCACAATACGCGTACAAAAGTTCGAAAGAGCTTTGTTCACCATAACTTGATCGGGCGTTCTGTTCCTTAGGACGTTTATAAAAGAGCAAAGTAAGAATTACAAATGTAGATCTAAACGATGTGATACGCGTGGAGTGTTTAAACATACACTAAAAAAGTCATATAATAAAGAGAAAAAAGAAACGGCACCTCAAGATCACAGTCAAGAACCGAAACCGAAACGAAAGCTCTTTTTTGTTTCGGCGGCGACATCCTGTGCGAAGCTGCAGAACTAAGTCACTGGCTGAAAAAAAAAAGAATGCTGATCCGTCGCCAGGAATCGAACCTACGACGGCGCGGCTATGCCGCGCTCTGAACTTGAGCGATTAGCTCGCTCGGCCACGGTGGATGCCTTGACGCCGGTGGTAAGCAAGGGTTTATCAATTCACCACAAACATTTGAACGATCGCGCTTCATAAAACGCGTAAGGGAACAATGTTATGCCAATTGCGGCAGGTTGAGATTGGCTTCAAACGAAAGCTGATTGTCAGGACTACATGTGATTTCCTGACCATTACCATACCTTGCTTAGTTTTACGACAGTGACCGTTTTTGTCTCGAAAAACAGGCCACATTTTTCGCCGTTTCCATAGACTCCCATTGTACAATCTTTAACTGCTCTGGGAACAAAATTGAAGCTTACTGCAACATGATCGCTGCAGTCTTCTCGTCCGTTTAGGTTCCCAGAAGCGCTCTGTGGTCTGCGTTTTTCAACATTCACCCTCTACACTTAATTATTCGGGAAAAACTCGCCAGTTCCATTGAAAACGCGCTAGCTTCGCGCCGGGGCCGCCAGGGGCGCTGGCTGTGATGTGTCCACAAAAGCTGGATATGGACCGCTCGGTCCGCACCGACAGATGCCGGACACGCTATCCACTGCGCCACGGTCACAAACTCTAGAGGCTTTACAAACGCGCCTTTTATATCTACCACTCTCCCTGTCGGCGGGGTGGTGTTGCCCTCTGGGAGCGGCAAGGTAAAGTAATTCGTCATTACTATGGCCTCCGCGATTAGCACCTGCAACGCGTTGCACGTCCGTCCCATTCGGCGCGTTTTCAATAGAAGTTCAATTTTGTCAATGCCTTAACGCACCGCGAGGTGGCGACATTGGCCCAAGCGTCGTAAAAGCGTCGGCCTCGCTCATTGCATCGCGCTAATCCAAACCAAAAATAGCTCTTCGACGCGCGCCTGCCTCACCTGGCTGTAACACCGCGTTCCCCGCTCACGCGCTCACTCCGAGAAGAATCGCGGCCGGGCTACAGGGGTGGCGCGACGCGCTTTGCGTTTCCCTCTAGTCCTGCCGCGATGTTCAATCACATTTTAACATGCGGCGGGATGGCGACCAAGTTCTGCGTCCAATATGCGACGCTCTTCTGGCTATCACACCTCGTTCTTTGATTACGCTTGCACTGTTGACTACTACAGCTACCACAAGGGCTTGTTTAATCATTTAACATGGGCGTTAGTCGTCGGGATGGAGATGTACCACCAATCATCAAAGTGGGTGCATCTACGTTAAACGGTGCTATAGCTGCCAGACACCAATATACATTGTGCAAACTATCTTATATCAATGTACAGTAAACATTCAGTTACTTCTGTAAGGGCACGCTTTACTTTCGTGTTATTCCGATTCCTATGACGGAGGGATCAACCATCTTTTTTTTATTTATGCTCATCTGGTGTAGATATGCCATGCTCTGACGTCACTCGCAATTATTATGATGTCACTAACGCGCGCGCGCGTGCATGTGTGTGTGTGACGTCACATTGCAGGCTGGTTCTTGCAACTTTCAGAAATTTGTTGTGCTAGTTAAGTTATTCGCATTTCTGTTTTGTTCGCAAAGCCGCTCGAAACCAGAGGGAGAAGTCAGGGAAACGCGCGCGCTAAAGGAATCATCTCTGTTCTGGCTGATCGATCATACATGCTGCTCTTATAGACACTATTCGCCGCGAGATCGACCTATAGGAGGCAGCACCGTCGCCGCGTTAGTGTAAAGCTTTACGTTAGTGTGGAGAGGCGATCGGCGGCGCGTATCCAAATGCTCACAGCGGCGGTTCGTTGTGAGCTGTTTGAGCCGATTGTAGGCGAATAAAATGCGTTGATTGCAGCTTACTGGTAATATATACGCTCTTAATTGTTGAATCGATGCGCGAAGATCATCCAACGTTACTATTACTAGTGAGAGAAGCGCAATCTGCCGATGAAAGGTATGCTCGCCCTGGGTAACAGTCTGCGCTTACGCACTACACGACGTTTTTTGTTGTTTTCTCTGTACGTGTTTACCTTGTGTTCTGTGTACTACGCGCTGCTGTAGCACGCCTGAACTACTTAAGTGTTTATACTTCTTCTTCATTTATATACCAGCCCATATTCCTGTGTAAGGAGTTCAATAGCACTGTTCGCGCGAATACGCATACGCATGTAAGTGTTTAGCACAGAGTTTTCATCGACTGATTACGTGCACGACAGTGATGCAACAAAGGTCCGGTTATTTTATGGAATAAGGTTTTTTTTTTTCTCGAACTAATCATGTCCGCTGCCTTCCATCAATTTATAACAACTCCACACAAACGCTCAAGGTAATGTAAAAAAAAAGGATGAGGTTTTGCGTGACATCATACGACAAAAATGTAAGGCACGCCGTCGGAATTAATTTTAACATTTGAGTTCTTCAAAGCGTACCTAAATCTAAGCACACGGGTGTTTCTGCATAAATTTCGCCCAAATTTAAAATTGCGCGCGGGAACTCCGTTTTATCACTGCCGTGTCATTCCATTGTCTTTTTTTTTTTAGGGGACAGTTTGAGTACCGAAGTGTCAGACTTCACTTGATAGAAGGAAAGAAGATGACTCTTAAGGGCTCGTTTTCTTTGTTAGACACAATATTAATGAGAACTAACAGACAATAACGCCAATGGCGTTATTGTCTGTTAGTTCTCATTCACTTATAGAAACATTTCGCTGTAGTGGGACCACGACCGTACAATAAAAGAACATCTTAAGCACAACTAAAGCTCATCATGAACTACAGTGCCGCAGTTATACACCAAACAACAACGCGAAAGTGCATGCCTCGCTTTTGTTTACCACCGAGTCGCTAAAACGCGGCATTCACACACTGTTTAATGTTCCTTATGTTTGGGACTATGCCAAGCGCACTTCACGACGTGCGTGAACAGGAAAGCGGCACCAACACTGAAATTATGCTGGCGAACGAAGGGTACGACACCAATACACAGCCCTCTCGAAAGTAGCACTCACTGATCTTATTGCAATGCGTATGCAGCCGAGCAAGCCCATTTGCTTCTGTACACCATGTTAGGTATACGCATGAGCAGTTAAAGTCGCGTTAACATAAAAACGTGCAGGACATACGCGCACATTCAAACACGACATGGCTAGCAGACGACGCAGGGAGCAATCCACACTAGGCGCGCTTCAGCCAGTAGCCGCCAGGCGGCGACTGTGCTCGATCTCGCGGCCAATATCCGGAGCTCTCGCTAGTGACACTTTTGAAAGGTAACTATGAGCGAAGAGGGTGCGCACGGTCGCCGGACTCGAGCGTCAGAGCAAGGGGAGGTTCCGCCATGACGTTACTCACGTGAGTATGCATGCCTTCGCTCCTCTTCCTATGACTACAATTCTCGGGTCGCGCGATAACGCGAAACACAACGATATATAAATTACTCCACACTTACAGAGCTTGAAAGCAGTAGCGTGACACCGTGTGCCCCAAGTGCGCGAGGGAAACGGGAGTTGCGCATTACGCCGCTAGACATCTCTGCTCAACCTCTCATGCGTTTCCTGGTATCCGCAGCGTACGGTGCGTGATATATTATAGCGCATGACCTTATGCGCAACGTCACGGCGACGGCTGACTCTCGCCAGTGCGTGCGTCTACGTATTTGCTATCAAAATCGACAAGACCGATTGCTGCAGAAAGAACCGACGGGAAGAAAATATTGTGTTAAAAATATAGAAACGGCTTAGAGTACTGAAAACTGTACTTTGTGAGAGCGGTAAGCTGTTCCTATTGGTTCTTTAATTATAAGCACAGTGAACACTGTTTAGAACAAAACTTGAGCGATTTAGAGCACCATTTGCACACTACTATGGGAGAGCAGTGTGTCGTATCCAGACCGGTTCAACTAAAAAGAATAGGCGTTAAATGTTTCACTCAGCCGCCAGCGCAGCTCTTATTTCTTACCTTCCCAACAAGTGCAGTTGCTCGAGTTTACGGCTTGTAAACGAAAATAAAAAGAACGTTTAGCAAACAGTAAAAAGGTTGCACTTCCTAAAAAACTTAACCCTCTATTGCATGAATTACGATAAAGTCATTTGAAAAATTATTTTCTCGCCTTTTATGATAAGATAGACGAAGAAGACAATATGGAAAAATTTTCAGATTTATTGTGACTGTAATAATGAAGATACCGGTTTGTGCCAAATATGGCACACCATGCAGATGGGCGAGCGATATTGCTGCCATGGCTGAAAAACAAAATATCACTGAGATTTTCTAAGGTGATGAGTGGAATGAAGCAAAGCTTTGCTTCCTGTGTTGGAGGCATAATTGAACATTTCACTTAGTGGATCTGGTCGCCGATATCTATGTACAAGATGGCCGCTTACACGTTTGTCTGTTTGATGTTGCCACCTTGTTATACTTTCCTGCTCGAATTACCAACCAATGATTTGCAGTTGGGAGCGTCAGTTGCCGAGGAAATTGAAAAAGCTAATATCGACTTGAACTGGTCGGAACTCACATAATTTTTTATGTATCCACGCGAATATTATAACAAAAAAATTGCCAGGTACTGTTGCTGGCACCTCAGACTTTCGTGAAGGAGCTAAATACCCACCATCACAACGTAAATCCTGCACAACAGAGCTGTGCTACACGATCTCAGAGGCTGTGCTTTATTTATATTTGTATTGTGGAGCGCAACAGAGATGGCAGCATATTGCGCATTTCGTCATTGATATTCATACTGTGCCAAATATGGCACATACCGGTTTCCGGCTGTATACCGCATTGGCAAAAGAAATTGAAAAGAGTAATAAAGAGCATGAATTTTTAAGGTCACGAGATATATCAGAATAATTTTTTAATGCTTCTGCAGCGAACAAAAGGATGCGACAAAAAAATCGCAATCGCTGTTGTTCGCATGCCGAACTTGCACGTGCAGTGCGAAATCTATTCCACGTCTGTTTTTCTTACTGCTGCATGGATGGAAGCACTTTTTTTATGCTAAGTGCGCATAACTACGGGAATAACTCTGGCAGTGTCACAATCTCAACTGGGTCTCTTGCGCCCACAATAAAAAAATTTAATCGGTATGTGCCAAATATGGGACTCTATGCAATAGAGGGTTAATATATTTCCTCGCCAGAAAACACCTTTCAGAATAAATTTTTAAATCCGAAAAATCCTTAGCTACCTAACGCGATTTTTTAAAGGCTAAAGCCTTAGGTGCCTCATCAAACGCGAAAATTGACCCGTGTCCCGCGTTGGCGGCGTCAACACGAGTGATGCAAAAAATCATCATGACGTCACAGATCGCCAAAAATGTGTCGTCATTACGACGTCACTGTAACATCACATGATGACGTCCATCGCATGACATCGTAACTTGGTCAGCGGTGGGCCGATCTCAGAGGTAATGCAAAACCAGGTGAGGTGCCTCCTATCCTGCACCTAACCACGTTAGGTGCCGAAAGCTTCCGGAGGGTGGCGGGGCAGTAACAGTACATCGACTGAGGAGAAAAGGAAGGTGACTTTCGCCTTCCAGTTGTCTTAGGTGAGTGCATAAAGGACCCTGTGAGTTTCTTTTTCTTTTTTAACGAAGCGGGAGTTTTGCTATTGACGGTGCAGGCTTTCCGCAGGCAATTTCTCATACATTGGCATGCCCCATTCACTCGATGGAAGTGCAGTTTCGTTCTCACTAAGGAGGATTCAGTCCTTCTTGGTTCTCACCATAATAGCATGGCGGCCGATGTCGTTACCGCTTGCGAACGACGCAAAACATTGCGAACGTTGAATAGCTGTGCGGGGGAGCGCGTGCCTCGCGAGTGGGAACTCTCGTGTGGACCGGAACTGACTGGTCGGTTCATTACACGGAAGGCGGAAGGAGCGACTGCTGACGTCGGCTGGATAGGAGGGTGGTGTTTACGCGCCAGCAGGAACACCGACGTGATCGAGCACTCGCACTGTAGTGAAGACGGACTGTCGCCGAATACACAAGGAGTGTGGGTGGCAGCCCATCCTAGCAGATAAATGATAGTGGTTAAAGACTTAAACACACACATGCACAAGTATACACACCCGCACACACACACACACACACACACACACACACACACCACACACACACACACACACACACACACACACACCACACACACACACACACGCGCGCGCACACACACGCAAGCACACGCACACACTCACACACGCACGCACACGCACACACGCAAACACGCGCGCGCGCGCGCGCGCATGCGATACACATACATACATACACGCACGCACGAGCATGCTATTTCGCTGCAACACCGAAGGCTGTACCTTGGATACGCGAAATACCGCACTGGGGCGACATAATTCACCTGAATTTCAAATTTTCTGGACGTGTGAAGGCTGACATAAACGTTAAGGGAGTATTCACCTTAGCGGCGTAGCGGTATCTCGCTGGAAGATAACCAAGGGGCGTTGTGACGGTATCCCGTTTACTCGGACACCGAACTGTTCAGAGATACTGAGCGAGAAAACAATGAGGTCTTCTTGCAGGCTAGTTGGGTCATAGCGAACTGGTGGCGTACTGCGCAAGCACGAAGAAGGGAAGACTGCGCTTTTTTCTGTCTGTCTTTCGTCTTGGCTCCTTCGTGCTTGCGCAGTATGCCACCAGTTCCCCTAGCGGAAACATCGGCTGACCAGAATGCTTGACTACTGTATACCTTTCGCGTTGCTTGTCTCACTCTACGAAGGGGCCTTCAGAAAAGATTGCCCCGCTTGCCGCGACGTCTTCTTTTCTTATTTTTTATTACTTTTTGCCACATTCCAACTGGCTACGTAGCGCACAAAAGCGCGTCGATGAAGGCATAAACTGGGATTGTCTTCTTGGCGCTCATCATTTAAAAATCCTCCTTGTCTGCTCCATGGGCCGGCGGTCGTCCAGCCGCCGAAATCGTAACACTACGTAGCAGGGAATCAGGCTTACATAAATATAATTAAAATTGTTGGGGTTTTACGTCCCTAAACCGCGATATGATTATGAGAGACGCCGTAGTGGAAGGCTCAGGAAATTTCGACCACATGGTGTTTTTTAACGTGTACCCAAATCTATAAGTACACGGATGTTCTTTGCATTTAGCCCCCATCGAAATGCGGCCGCCGTGGCCGGCAATCGAACCCGCGCCCTCGAGCTTAACGGCGTGACACGCCGCAACTAATTGGTCGCCATGGCAGACAATAAAGAGCATATTGTTAAATAGGCACGTCTACACTGAAAAAATCGCTGTCATATGCCCCGTATATGCGTTAAAAAAAGTGCAATCGCGGCATCTTACACAAACAGAGAGAGATAGAGACTACAAATCTTGTTTATTGGCTTGTCAAAGGCTCAGTGCATGCCTTGACAAGTATACCGCGGGTAGCGATCGCGGGGATTTCGGGAAGACGACGAGCCGTTTCGATTCTTTCGGAGCGTCTTTCGCGGGAAGCCCGAAATTGGATCATTTGTACTCGGGCTGCCGTGCGAGCGCGAATCGTTTCTTGCTCCATTCTTTGTGCCCGGCACGCGAAAAAGGCACGCGATTTCTATTTTTTCCCGAGAATTTGCTGCCCGAGCTCCGCGTCATCGTGGAAGGACGTGTATTTGTTTCTATAAGTAAACGCGACGCGAGGTGTAGGAGGAGTCTTGCGTGGTGCTTCGTGTCCGTAGCGTAAAATACCGAATCGGGCTCGCAAACGAGACCCTTTCTGAGGGGCAGCACGTTTTCAGTTCCGGTTCCGGTGAAGCACCAAAGAAAAAAAATTGGCCGCGTATCTGCGTGCTTCGCTGCAAATGTCGTCTAAAGACGATAGAAGAGACGCTGCGTGAGATATGGACGCCATCTGGCAATACGTCGGGAAACATGAGTGCTGTGTTGCGGGCTGGTAGTCCCGGCGCAGCAGCAGGCGAAGACCGGCGGTGAACACGACCGGCGCGGACGCCAGGCGGCCCGAACACGCGGTTTGGCGCGAAGCGCCGAAGCAGAAGAAACGTCCGCACTCAACGAGTACTCTCCACGCACTCTTTTATTTACACGTCGCCTGGGTAAAACAGGAATGCCAGAACGACGCCCCATGGCATTCGCACAGTGCAATACTGAACCCAAACCGAAACACAACAATGAGCTCGTGCAGAGGGCACGGAGGAAGGCAAGTTTCAGCGCAGTCGCATTTTCAGCGCAGCTTAAGAAACTAGGGTCTCTAGAATTACGTATCTATGTATATTCAATTAAAAAAACACACCACCTAATACTTACCTAGTGATGTTGCGCCTCAGATATGCGTAATGTTTGCTTTTTGATCAACGATGTACACAAGTATGAACCTAGTCAGCCGATCAAGATGGCTGGCCCTTGGGCAAATGGTTCAACTTTGGCCGGGTGGCTGAATCGAGTGACGTGCCGACGAACAGAAAGACAGACCAAAATTTCTGCGTTTAAGTTCCCCAAGAAAGACTATCGTCTGTAAAACCATGACTGATCCCTCCGTCATAGGAATCGGTATAACACGAAAGTGAAACGTGTCTTCACAGAAGTAGTGCTTATTGTGTAGTGATATATGAGAGCTTGTGCCATGTCTATTCGTGTTTGGCAGCTATAGCACAGTTTTGACGTGGATGCACCCATGTTGACGGCATGTCTCTATGGCCACGACTAACGCCCATGCTCATGATTAAGCCGTTGTGGTAGCTGACGTTGTGAACATATATTTGTACACAGCAAATCGTGAATCCCACGGTAGGATGATATCAACAAGCTCATAATCAACACTGGTACCCGGTATGCACTTCTTCGAAGCGTTGTCAATTAAGGTGAGAAACGGCAAGGGGTGCGCTTTCTAGCAATGGGTGACTGACACCTGCGCTCATGCATACACTACCACACACTGCGCTTCAGCAACACGGGAGGTAGAGGTTCGTAGCCTGAGCCGCAAACGCGTGCGTCTCGCTGGCCTCTGTCTCGCAGGCGCTGGTCGCGCTCCGCCAAGGCACGACATTCGCCCGTCGAAATCGCGTCCTTTCTGCAACGCGTATTGCAGCAGTTTTGTTAGTCGGTGCTCTCGCAATCGAAGCAGTCGGCGGCGGAGAAATCCCGTTGGTGCATGTGCAAGCTGCACTACTCCGATGAGCCGACGCACGCTAACACGAAGCGAAAGGCAAAGAAAGAACGTAACCAACGTAACTGCGTCAAGGGTGCCTCGGCGACGCCAGTGCGGCCAGTGTGCCTCGCTGGTATCGAGACGCTGTAACCATGACCTCCGATATCGCGAGCAATCTCGGAGTAAGCGCTAGTAAGTGTCGATCGTGAAGCATTACTTCTTTTCACCTCTCACAGACGGCGGCACCGCCCCGCTCCGCGCCGCCTACCTACACCGCCAACAGAGAGCACCGTGCGAAAGAGAATGTGTGAAAGATATAAAGGCACGTTCGCGCCGTGTCCAGCTCTGCCGAGTTAGCTTAGTCGGTAGGGCGTCGGGTGCTTGCCGTCGCGGCCGCAAGATCGTGGGTTCGATACCCAGCGGGGGATCTTCTTCTTGGTTGTTTTCTTTCTCTCCCGTTGGCGTCCATTTTATCAACGTCATATCCATGACGGATGTACTTGGTGGACCCCGGCATAAAACACTTTCGTGCTAAAAATTAAGACATCTTCGCAGTAGGGGAGCCAAGCCTGAAGGAAGTGCGGAGCTGGGCATCCTTCTTTGTTTCTCTTCGGTTTTCTCTTTGTTTCCTCCTCTCTTTCTTTTTCTTCCGCTTTTTTTCTGTCTTTTTTTTTCTCTGTTTATTTCTAGCTATGTCTTCCTCTCTCTTTATCTATTTCTTTCTCTTTCTTGCTCTTCCTATTTTTTTCCTTTTTTTCTCTCTATTTTTCGCTTGCTTCCTTTTTTTCTATTTTTGTACGTGGTTTTGCCTGCGTTACACCAAGCGACGACAGCATAGGACAGCCCGGGCCCCTAAAGTGCTCCGCACTTATCATCTTCTAGGCACTTGAAGAACAAGAGGAAGAAGACTTCCCCTTGGCGCGAGCGCGCGCTCGGTATGCTGCAGATGGCTATGCTATTCGTGGTTTTGCCTGCGTTACGCCAAGCTACGACAGCATACGATGACAGCATACGACTAGCCAGGTCCCTAAAGTGCTCCTCACTTAAAACAGCCGATATTGTATCACTGTACACAGATGTGCGGCTATAACTCAGTAAAGAATCGATTCCGCCGAAAGAGTCTCTTTCCTTTACGCACATATTCGCTACATGCGCCGAAAAAAAAAAACATGCTACACGCTGTACTTAATACACTCAGATTAAAGAACTGAGGTAACCCCCCCCCCCCTCATGCCCCAATTCTTGAACGAGTTTAAGAAAGCAAAAGAACACCTTACGTATGAGATGGGGGAGTGGGAATAGTAATTTTGAGACGGAATCCAATAGTGCCAGCAGAGAATATAATCGAGTACATATCGTATACTAATCGAATAGTTTTGGAATTCTGAATCGACCATTTTCATTACGAATGCAAATCGATGTTCACGTGCTGGGATATTCAAAATATTAGCAAGCTCCTTCTGTTTTATCACACATTATAAAGCAGTCCACATTAAATGCAGAATTGAAGCATTGTAACGCGCGCTTTTCGTTAACATGCTCAGGAATATTAGACGAGCACGAACGGAAGTCATATAGATGGTAAAATCTGGCTCTTTGAGGGACGCATAACGTGTTCCACGGCGTTACTTCTCATGTGTCGTACCTGCTACAAAATGGTAAAAGGCACCACGCTCCTAAGGCGAGTGCCTTACCCAACGGGCTAACCACCCGCTCTTTCAGAATGTGAATACAACTGAATCGTGTGAATGCGCTGTACCGACGGTGCCAAAAAAATGCAATGGAACACTTTCTACGACGGCTTCGTTGAATTTCTTGACAGTGGAATAACAGCCCTCTGTAGGGCAAGATGTAAAGCCGGCATGGAGAATTGTACACGTCAGGAAAATTTCGACATTGCTGAAATTTGACGCAGAAGATGCCTTTGGGTGGTCGTGGGATGCGCATTCCAAGAAACCGCTCAAGATGCTGCTGACGAAAGCCAGGAAGGAGATAACGCCATACGCCGCCCGAAAACAGCGTACCAGTGAAGGTAGCAACCTACAATAAATGAACAGTCGCTCTGGCAAACGCTCAGGACAGAACTGGCGAAAGTCTATGCTTTCACGAAACACGTACTCATTAAATTACTCCGACGTTCTCAGTCAAATGCATTTTCTACCCCCCTCCCCCTCTAGTTTTTTTTTGTCATCCGTAAGCTTATATTTTACCAACGTCAATGCTCGTGACGGAAATACGTCAGTGAAGTCTCGGTGGACCCCGGCATAAAACAAAAGAAAGAAACAGAGGAAGAAAGAAAGAGAAAACTTGCAAAACAGCAACAGCCAGGACTACGTATAAGTCCCCATCAGGCTCCGCTGTCTCCTTAGCATCGCGCCTCCAGTGCAAGCTACACTAACTTTCTTGCTTGTTCTGTTTGTTTATGTACAAGTTACGTGTACAATAAAACTTCCCCTTGAGTAACTGAAACGAAGCACCGCATCTTTTTTGGTATTACCAAAATTGAGTAACTGACAGGATACGGCTTTCCGGTGGCAATATCTATTATACTCTAATCGTCCCTGTTTTTAAATGCGTAAGCATTTTTATGCCGATTGCGTGGAACATTTTTGATGCTCTCAACTCCTTTGAAGTGAAAAATCAATTGATTGATTGCTTGATCACACCCATTCTTTTCAGCAGGGTAGCCAATCCTGCTCGAAAAAATGGTATGATGAATGTTTTCATTTTATGATTCGCTCTATGATAGTCTAACAGGTGATCCTATAGCGTCATACTGCAAAACTAAGCCAGGATTTCTGTACTTTGAACCTTATGTGTACAACGAATGACGAACGCCTTCCCGAGGATACACCTTTCCTGCTACAGCTTCCGTCCTGTCTATACATCTCGAAAGCATTTCCGGGTACTTATTGAAACCCCTAGTACGGTCTTATATAGACGCCGCTTCCTGGTTGTTTTGCTGCTTCATCCTCGCACTAGACACATAACGAGGTGCTGGCTGCTTCCCAAAATAACTTGAACAGACGTCGAAAAGCCAGAGTAAGCAAGAAAAAAAATTAAGGACAGGAGAATTTGAACCAAGATCCGCCTTGATCCTGCGCGAACCTATGTAGTATAGAAATGAAATCATTGGACTTCGGATATGAATCCACTGAGTATGGCTTTTCGTTTGCTGTTGTCTGAGACCCGGCTGCGGGCTTGTTTTGCTTGTTGGTGCAAGACTTTCGTTGCCTTGTTGACATATATATATATATATATATATATATATATATATATATATATATATATATATATATATATATATATATATATATATATACCGGGTGTCCCAGCTATCTTTAGCCAAGGGTTAAAAAATACAATATTAGAGGCAGGCGAGTAAAATCAGTTGCAAATTGCTGAGAGCCACCTTGCGCGCTACAGACAATTTTTTGTTTTGTAATTAACTAATTTGTTAATTAGGACGATTTAACTAATTTGCTAAATATTGACTTTAGGCAAGAAATCCTGCTTGCAAAGTTCGAGAGCGTCCTCAAAAACCCCAACTGCATTATTTGCGATAAAGAAACTCTCACGTATACCATTTTTCCAAGCTGCAAAGGAAGCCCGCGAAATACAAAAAGAACCACGTGACTAGCGCGCTCGCGCGCCGCGAGAATGCTGCCCTCAGCCGAGGTTTGAGCGAACGAAATCACCTGCGGCCGGGACTCGCCGGCTCCGTTGCAGCGGTAGGCCTACAAGTGGGCGGTGGTTTCTTGGCCCGTTGCCAGCCAGCTGCGCGCGTGACGGTGCAAGTTGTAGCGAGCGCGGGCCGAAACCACCTTTAACTTATCGGCCTACCGCTGCAACGGAGACGCCGAGTCGCGGCCGCAGCTGATTTCGTTCGCTCAAACCACGGCTGAGGGCAGCATCCTCGCGGCGCGCGAGCGCGCTAGTCACGTGGTTCTTTTTGTATTTCGCGGGCTTTCTTTGCAGCTTGGAAAAAATGGTATACGTGAGACTTTCTTTATCGCAAATAATGCAGTTGGGGTTTTCGAGGACGCTCTCGAACTTTGCAAGCAGGATTTCTTGCCTAAAGTCAATATTTAGCAAATTAGTTAAATCGTCCTAATTAACAAATTAGTTAATTACAAAACAAAAAATTGTCTGTAGCGCGCAAGGTGGCTCTCAGCAATTGGCAACTGATTTTACTCGCCTGCCTCTAATATTGTATTTTTTAACCCTTGGCTAAAGATAGCTGGGACACCCGGTATATATATATATATATATATATATATATATATATATATATATATATATATATACATATATATATAATATATATATATATATATATATATATATATATATATATATATATATATATATATATATATATATATATATAGAGAGAGAGAGAGAGAGAGAGAGAGAGTGTGTTTGGTTTCAGCAGATATATACTTGTATATAAGAGGGCCAAGCGAAGATGCGTGAATAAATTGTTGGTTCATTTAAATTCAGCGTCCAAGCGAATGAATCCGCTGGCGACTTCGCAGTACTACCTTAGTTATAGAAACAAGACAGACGTTCAGCAAGGATGGAGGCTTGAAGCGATGAGAAATCGTTTTGAACAAAGAGTGGCGTTGAAGCCAACGTTTCAATAGCTGATGCCTTGATGAAAGGAAGTCCACTGGAACAAGGAGGCCGTCCACCTCGGGCGCACAGTGCGCTTGCTTAAAATAAACGTTTATTCTCTCTCTCTCTCGCCTTGTTGAAACGTTGGCTCCAGCAACGCTTCCTGTTCAACGATATTTCATCACTAATTTAACTATAGCAGAGTGGTTATCTTGTACGGATCTTTGGCTTGCTTTTTCGACGCGTCATTTTTTAACGATTTACACTGTTGAAGCTAGAGTGAATGATTACAGAAGACCATTGGTCATTGCGTAATGCATTTGTAATCAGGCCGAAAAGCTGTTTTCTGTTGCAATGCTTGTTCATGTGCGCTTGCATTATATCATTGCTGAAGCGTTAACGATTGATCCTTTTGCTACATTTCACTATTGATTCGGAGAAGCGCTAGGCGGCGGCTCAAGAGCACACAAAACGTAGTGCAGATGTAAAATGTAGTTCATCATGAGCGCAGGACCCACGCTCTGCGATTGTTGATCCTCCCAGGAAGATTTCATGCTTATATCTTCACGACGCGTTTCCTGAGGTGTGTTATAGCGGTGTTTGTTTATCCGACCTTCACGTAAGATCTCGGCTGTTTGTAACGAAAAAACAAAACAAAACAAAACCGTTAGAGTCTATTTACCCGTCATAGTCTTCGTCCCACTCGTTCCGTCGAGAGCCATTTCCGGTCGCCGAGACACTCTGGCTGATGCGACGACTTCCGGGTATGCACCTCCTCTCCCCACTTCCCTGCCTTAACGTTTAGCCCGCGTAGGTTCGGGAAGACTCTTCGCAGCATTGCACGGGTGTCCTATAAGCTTGAGTAGGATGACATCATCCGGCACTGGACGGGAAAGGAATAACGGTGCTGCTATTTTCGCGCGATGTTTATCTTAAAAGGCTGACGCGCAAGATTTCTGCGTCATGAAGTTCTTGGCTGTCGTTTGAATTCGTTACATACCGGAAGCGAAGACCTTGCCCGGCGGAAGCAGGCTGCCGAGCTGGACGGCATTCTCGTTGCTTCCGTACGACTCGGCAACCGCCTGTTATGCACCGGAAAGAGTTAGATGTAAGCGCTCTATTGCTTCCGTATACCTTGACGTTGCAGCTGCAAATATATACGGCAATACAGATGCTGCAGGAAATGGTGAAAGCGTCGGAGAGAAATGAATACTAATCGGAACCTTCATTTTCACACTGCAAAAAAGAAAAAAGAAAAGAAAGCTTCAGCGTGTGCGAGAATCTTGTGTTACGTTTAATAAGTTTTAAGTTTCATGCGCTCCCCCCTTCCTTATGCCTAGAATACTCGACTGCTTGCAGGGGGAGCGCATTATTAGGTGGGTCCAACCCAGTTTCAAGCGCAGGAGGCATTGCACGCACCGTAGGCAGGAATTTCTTTCGGGGGGGGGGGGGGTAGTTTGTGTGTAGAACGGCTAACTTTGGTAACTGGTGGTTGCTGTGAAGGCGTGTAAATATTTTAGTATCAACCACATGAAAAGGTTTGCGGGGGGGAGGGCTGTCAGAGAGAACCCCCCTCCCCCCCTCATTCACGACCCTGATTGTACATACCGGAACACCGGAACGGTCCGTGTTTTAACCTCTAAGCGGCAGACTGCGAACAAACGCCACATAAAATGCCGTAATGTATGCACAGACGCGCCTCCGGGTTTGATGTTAGGCCGGTATGGCAGCTCATCGCTAGCCCACATGCTGAGGGCAATACCTACCCGACGCGCGTGTAATTAGAATGTCACGTCGGAAATCGCCGCTGTGGAATCGACCACAAACCCCGCATGCAGGGCCCCAATGAGCCCGTCACCACTATTCAGTTAATTAATTGCCCTTACGGGCATTCATTCGCGTTTTCCCTTCCATCAACTTGAGCTCGTGGACTCGCCTCTGTACGCAGATTCGTTCGCGTTCAGTCACATCCTCCATCTTCCTACACCCACTCTCATTCACTGGCGCTCATTCGTGCTGACAGCCTGTGAATAAGGGTAACCAAACGCGAGTGCATGCGTGAGTGAGTGCGCTCCCGTGTTTCGCTATCGCCCTGTCCATTATAGCCGGACTAGGAGACGCCTGTTCTTATACATAAAACCGGGTTTCGACGCGAGAGCGGCACGGCGAATCTCTTCTGTCCCTGCTCCCGTTTCGCCGAGTAAGTAGTTTTCCTTGTTCCCGACACATCGCGCGTGTAGCAGCCCTCGGTCATCTCGCGATACTGATATGTACCTTCTCTTAAAGCGGTATTCACACGGGGGACAAATCCTCGTAGGATAAAGGCGGAGTCTAGTGACGTCAGATCGCGAGGAGAATGCGTCACAAATGTCCCCCACTCACGCGGACGGGGCGAACGGAGGGGGAGACCCGTGTTACCAGACTACTTTTGTGGCTTGTACCGCCCGTTTCACCAACTGTTGACAACGAGCTGCACATGACCCCAGGAGCAGACTGGACACCCACTGCCGCTCTCTGCAGGACAAGTGCAACAATGTGGCCAAACAAGAGCCCAAAATTCCACCATATCCCCCACCGCCAGGGGATCGTTTGTCCTGTCGGGGAAAATGTGCCCGTGTCCTGCGAGGAGGCGTGGGGCGGTCGCGTCCGCTCACTAATCCGTGACGTCGCGGTCACGTGATCCACAATCCCCCCCCCGTCCCCCGCCGATTTCTCCCTCGTGTGAATACACAGATTTAGTTTAGCGGGCTTAGCGGAATAACGGTATCGAAATGCGCATGCGCAGTACGCTAAACGACCTGTAGCGTTTACCGTACGCACGATATTTTTCAGATTTAGCATTACCATGTTTGCGTGGTTAACGTAGTGTACGTAAAACATGGCGGCGGTTTTGGACGCCCGCTTCGAACTGAATTTAGCGTTGATGTGGACGGATCCACTTCTCCCGTAGCGAACAACTGTGCAATATCGCTTCACTTGCCTTCAGGTAGCTTCGACGACCGAGTATTACGGATAACTTAGCGTAGTTTTTGAGATCGCTTCCCATTTCGAACGTCCCGAGGCCTAACTAGAAGATCGATGTAAACAAGTCTGCAAGATAAAAATTTTCCCTTTTTGTGCATGGTTCATATTTATTTACCTTTATTGTAACTAAAAAAAAGGTAGTAATTCTGTCGCGTGCAGAGATAGAGGCGAGCATTTTCAGTTGTTTTCTTTTCACTTTTTTTAACGCATTCACTCTCCGCTAGGTGGCGCCGCCGACCTAGCTGCTGAAAGCCGTAGAAAAGTGCTTACAGGAAAGGGAAATACCAGACAGTTGGCGAAAAAGTAGAATGAACTTAATCTATAAAGGCAGGGGAGAAAAGGATAACATTCGCTCGTATAGACCGCTAACCATTATACATCGGTGCTATACAGGTTGGCGATGCAGGCAGTAAAATTAAAAATAGAAGCGTGGGTAGAACAAAATGATATTTTGGGAGAACTTCAGAATGGATTTCGAATCGACAGGCGGTTAGACCATAATCTGTTTGTTCTTACCCAGTGTATAGAAATATGGAAAATAGAAAACAGGCCCTTATACGTAGCTTATCTAGATATCACCGGGGCGTATGACAACATTAATCAGGAAATTTTGTGGGATATATTGAAAGAAGTGGGCATTGGGAACGACTGTATACAGCTTTTGAGGGAAATATACCGTGAAAATACAGTTTGTATAGAATGGGAAGGAATAAGTAGCAAGGACAGCGTTGAAATTAGCAAGGGGCTGAGAGAGGGATGTCCTTTGTCGCCGCTGTTATTCATGCTGTACATGGTGAGGATGGAAAAAGCGCTAGAAGGTAGCAACATTGGATTTCATTTGTCACACAAACAGGTCGGCACGATGGTTGAGCAGAAGCTTCCAGGTCTATTTTATGCTGATGATATTGTCTTATTTGCGGACAGTCAAGATGATATACAGCGACTGGCGGATATATGCGGAAGAGAATGTGAGGCTCCAGGACTAGGATTTAGTGCAACAAAATGTGCATTGATGGTATTCAATGATCACGAAGACCATGAGGTCATAATACAGGGCCAAAAAATACCGAGGGTAAGCGAGTACAAGTACCTCGGAGTATGGGTAAATGAGGGGGACAGATATATGGAGGTACAAGAGAAAGCATCGGTAGCAAAGGGAAAGAGGAATGCTGCAATTATGAAGCACAGAGCTTTATGGGGATACAATAGGTACGAGGTGCTTCGAGGGCTGTGGAAGGGTGTGATGGTTCCGGGGCTTACATTTGGGAACTCAGTGGTGTGCATGAAGTCAGAGGTGCAATCAGGAATGGATGTAAATCAAAGGACGGTGGGCCGCCTCGCGTTGGGCGCTCACGGGAAGACGACAAATGAGGCTGTAAATGGTGATATCGGATGGACAGGCTTTGAAGTGAGGGAAGCTCAGAGCAAAATGAGATTCGAAGAGAGGCTGAGGGAAACGAAGAAGAGTAGATGGGCAGAGAAGGTTTTCAGGAATTTGTATAGAAAAAGCGTTGACACGCAGTGGAGAAAAAGAACTAGGAGGCTCACCAGTAAATATACGGCTAGCAGTGCGGGCGATATGGCAACAAGGAGCATTAAGCGGAAGGTCAGAGAGGCGGAGAGGACTTATTGGATGGCAGCGATGGAAAAGAAGCCGGCTCTGAGTAACTACCGAAAGGGAAAAAAATGAAATAAGGAGGGAAAGGTTTTATGATAATTCAAAAGGAGCGCTTTACTGTTTGAAGCAAGGTCGGGCTGCCTTAGAACGCGTAGTTATAAAGCGAGATTCAGTAACGAAGAAGAACAATGTACATGCTGCGGGGGAACTAAGGAAACGATGGAACATGTACTGATTGAATGTGGCGGTATCCACCCAGGTATGCGTGTGGGCACGAGTCTACATGAAGCCTTGGGTTTTAGGGACAACAATCGAAAGCTGAACACGGCCGCGATAGAAATAAGTAAGAGACGGTTAGAGTATTGGTAGGCAGAAAAGTAGAGATAACGTACAAAAATAAATAATAAAGACAAATAAGGTCACTCTGCCTTAGGAGGCAGAAGAGATATGGACCGTGAATTTATCTTTTTTTGGTATACTAACATAGATTTAATCAATGTAGATAAGGTATTAGCCAGAACTGAAACAAGGAAGCTAGTTTTTTTTTCTTCTTCGAGGCCTGGTGGGCAGACATGTCACCGCCCCCGTTATATAAGGGACGCTCATACGCACATACATCCATCCACATCCATCCAATCCATCCATCCATCCATCCATTCCATCCTCCCTCCATGCCATCATCCATCCATCCATACAGCCATCCATCCCATCCAGCCATCCATCCATCCATCCATCCATCCATCATCCATCATCCATCACCATCCATCCATCCACCATCATCCATCCATCATCAATCATCCATCCATATCCACCATCCATCCATCACCCATCATCCTCCTCCATATCCATCACCATCCATCATCATCCATCCATCCACCCTCCACCATCATCCATCACATCCATCCACAGCCACCATCACCATCCAGCCATCCATCCATCCATCCAGGCACGTAAACGCCCCGCTAAACTAAAACATGCTGTCCGCAACGAAAGCTTTGCGGAATGGTAACGGTATTCCCTTAACCCCCGCTATTACGCTAACGCTATGCTATAACTATCTACAATAACCCTTTACGCTATGCATCTGAGTTCTAAGATAAAACACGTGTACCTCGGTCGTCTTGAAAGCTATGGCAGCCGTACACAGCCGCAACCAAAAAAAAAGCGTATACAACGAAACATCGCCCAGCCAGGTTCAGGTATGAAGGCGAGACTCGCTGCGTGATTAATCGATTACGCGTATGCACCTCCAAAGCCTCGGCAAGTGCCCATTGCGATACGCTCATCAATGTACGCACTAATTAGGCGAGCCGCCTTAATTGTGCGTGGGGCCCTTTGAGGATGAGGAGTGGGTATTGGTCGACGCTAGACATCGTCGCGTTCGTTCCGGAATGCGCCGGCTACCTCAGCGCTCGATCGTGCCGCGTTTTCGCAGATACAGTGGGCACCAAACGCAGGGAGTGTGCGGTGACCAGGGTTGCCACTCACTTTCGAGTAAATGTCGCCAAATGACGAGCAAAAAGTCGCCATTTTTTTACAAACCTCGCCAAAAAAGTCGCCATTCTAGATATGTGCGTCATACCTAGTAATAAAAATTTCCTCTCACGTATAGCCCCATAGAATGCAGTACCATCCAAGACCCTTGAATTATATCGACGTTTCTCAATGCCAGTCGTATCGCCCGCTTCACCATGGGAGTAGTGCATGGTGCTGCTTCTCCGACTAGCCGCAAGATAGATGTGCGTGGTGGCGCAAGGGTGAATGAATGAAACGCTCACGATATCCTTCCATCCCTGTCCGCTCGTTTCAAAGGTAAAAGTGTCGTAAACCTTGGGCGAAAACGTTGAAAGCGTTGTTTGTAGACAGCTTTACGTACCCTTATATGAATTAAAAAGAATTACAAAAGGTTTATTGAAGGTAACACGACAGAAGTCTTAGAAGAACCGATCATTAGTGAGTCTTACACCTTTTCAGTGTGAACTAATATGATACCGGACGCTACCAACCCTTTCTTACAGTCACTTATATCTACACGCGTCAATCCGATGCGTTATTAATGAACAGGTAGGCAATGTAAAATGTTGTATAGCAATTGTTGTCATTGCACACGCTCACCGATAACAGTGGAAAATGCCTCAATAAATATTTTTTTTATTGCACAAATAGCCGCGTATCCTCCTCTGTTCGCTATTCTAAAACAGTCTTTACCAGCTGTATTGGGGGTACTGCAACAGTGAATAAGTCGCCAAGCTATTCAGAACAGTTGGAGCTTTGGCGGAACAAATGGTCGGAACACTCGGCCAACCCGTCGCCTAGCCCCTTCAGAAGCGAAACTTTAGATAAGCTTAAAGCGCCGAAAGCTATAAACTTATAGTCAAACACTGCCCCCTCGCGGTTTACATTCTGCTAGAATGTCTCTGGGGGACGTTCCCGTACCTCCTGCCTCTAGATGAATTGAGGAGATGCACACGAGTTGCAGGACGGACATACAGAATGACGCGTAATGTGCACACTCTACTCTTAGGTCTAAAACCAAGAAAAATACAGTGAATGTTGCCGCTCATTCGTTGCGAAGACACTGAGCTTAGGATGTATAACTCAGTGGAGACCAAAGCCTAAAATCGCCAAAAATTCGCCATGTCGCCATTCATAATTTTAGGTCGCCACGGGCCCCTCAAATTCGCCAATTTGGCGAAAAGTAGCCACCATTGGCAACCCTGGCGGTGACGCACGGTGTCGCGTTTTGCCGCCAACTAGCACGATGAGGTGCTCTGTCGTTACCACAATTTAGATGTCTCCGGATATACTGCCGAAGATGTGAAAGACACAAGAGTATTGTCACTCCTCTTCAGAGGTCTGGATGCCCATAGAGATGCCTATAGATGCGTATAGATGCCTATAAAGAAGACTAGAAATGATGCTTCCGTGTTCTTTTCTTCGTTGTCTCCGTTATGGCTGTTATGAGCACAACTATTATGTCTGTGAAGAGGATAACCAGCAGGCGCCACATAAAAATGGCTCCATATACCTAAATTACTATTTACAAACTTCTTTAAAAGGCGCTTAAACATCTTTTAAAACGTCTTTAAAAGATTATTGAACATGTGTCCTGAAGGATACCATCTAAAGATCTTGAGTATGGCCAGCTCTGGTTTCCCGTGCGTTCCGCTCTGGCTAGCATTGATTTACGCTACATTGAACCGCGTGACATGATTAAAAAAAAAGGAAGTTTCAGACACAGACTACTAAAGATCATTTGAGTTCGATCTCCTTTATTACCGATCGATTGTTTGCTTGATAGAAGTAGCATAGCGATAGCAAGCAGAAACCAACAACGTTTATTCGGTAGAGTTGTTTCTAGAAAAGAGCGGCGCATAGTTGAAGGATAAATAACGAATTTTTTTTTTTTTGCCACCGTCAGTGTGCCGGTGTCGTGGCGCCTTCTAAGACCGAATATGTGTGTATAGAACCGCAAGAGCAAAGTTTTGAGCAGTTTTCCTGACATAAAGTCATTGTTAGCGTGCACTGAGGCGATAAAAATGTGTTCCTTACTCTGTAAGGAAAGCCTGTGCTAAAAGGGCAAGATAACAAGACTACAGTATCATCGGATACTCAAGGACGAGAGTTAAGTAAAAAAATTCTGATGTCTTGAAAACATGCTGATTGGGAAGCAGCGAGAGCTTGCCGCTCACGTATACTTTTGTCGGGAAAAAGAAGATTTTCTCTTTTCACACCTTCTTATCTTTTTTTTTCCACTTTATTTACGCAGTCGAATAAGAACAAAGGTTTCGGCGATGATGTGCCACTTTCAGAGAAGGAACACTTCTTCCGCGAACTTTTCTGAGCGCATTATTTTCGCATCTCTCCGGGGAACGCAAAGACAAATGCGTGATCACGATTCAAGAAGCTCCCACGTTATTTTTGCTCTGTTCCTCTTTCTTTTTTTTTTTTTTTTTTGCGAGGTGTCTATGTCAGAAACCCGCAGGGTGCGAAGGCAATCAAAAGCAGCTGCCGCGGTTTGCCCTTCTTTCAGTTCCTGCATCCGAATGGTATACATTTACTGTGTGCGTCAATTTCGGTGACGTTGCTTTATTCTTTAAGCTGGCATCAATGATCGAAAGTTAACGACTTGGGTACGGCACACTGTGTGAAGCCGCATTCCGCTGGCGCCTGTTGGATGACACCCTTTTCTTTTCCGAGCGCGATGATCACAAGAGAGGAACAGGACAAAATGCAGGCATAAGAAAGAGCTTTTTATGTGAGTCAGGGACTCGGTGTGTTTGTTAGTCGATTTTTTTTTTGCGAACATGTACTCCAACTTATGCTACTGTTTAACGCAGAGACAAAAGGCGTATTCGTGTCGTCCTTCAGTCAGACAACAAAAGTACGTCCAGTTCCATATCGTGAAAACCGTCGAACAGCGAAGCAGTTCGACGGATTCCCCTATATTGCTAAGTTTTATTTCTTCTTTGTTGTCGCTTTTTTTATATGTGATAAGTTAGGTTTATGGGTCGACAGTTTTCACGGCGTGGAACTGACAGTACTGCCTCATTGGTTCCCCATTTTCCCGCCGTGCCTCACTGTCGCCCCTCTCGGTGATGCACAATCTTTTCTCCTGGGCACAGCCTTTTCTATAGCGAGACTCAGTTTCCTACCTCTCGGCGAGGCACAGGCCTTTTTGCCGAGCCTCACTCTCGCCCCTCAGGCCACGTGACCAGCGTTACGCCAACGACGTCAACGGCACAGGGACGGGACAAATTTCGCTGTGATAACGGTCACCCAGTGCGTGCGTCTTTTTTTTTTTTGCATTATCGCCGCGCGCCCAGTACTTAGAACTGGGGCGAGCGCTCTATCAGCGTGACGTGGCGTTCTTGATGGGAAAGTAGCGAGTGCGCAGTTTTCGAGAAAAAACCAAATGACGATTATTGCTGCGTGACAGAAAAAACATCCCGAATGCGCCTTTTCTACATTGCACCTTTTAAAGACCCTACTTTCTTGTATTACACAAGCTTCATATCTGTAAGTCAGTAACGAGTTTTGTCGGCCAAAAATAACGAGCGACTGCATCATCGCCTCTGCCTTTTTCTTCAGTGTGTGCCATGTTGAGCATCGGTCTTTGCCCCAGTAATATTACAGCGCAAGCTGTTATCAGATCGCAACGGCAGTGGGGTAGTTGTTTCGCCACCACCGCCGGTGCCCGTAACCACTGTCGCGCGAAATAAGGAAAAATTAAATAGAAATTCTACAGGATCGGATGGAATTTGAAACCGAGCCCTCTGCGTGGCAGTCTGCTTTGCAAAAAGACCATATACAGGCGTCATGTAGGGCATGTTAACATGTGTAATATAGCGTGGAAGAAAAGTAAAATAACAAGCAGGCGTCACACAATGCTAATTGCGCAACGATTGTGTGATTAAAAGCTTCCCACCCAATGCCAAGTGCTCAACCATAATTCTTTATCGTCATCAGCCACATGCAGCATCAACAAAGTGCACATAATACCTTACAGATGTGTAGCGGGTGCCTCGTATATCCACAGAAAGGCGAATAATGGCATAGCGGGTGCTTCCCTACTGCACAAAAATTATGATTTGTGGCGTTGTGGACACCTTGCATGTGTATACTTGTATTGTTTCCCCAAGAGAGTTGAGAACGGGCTCTAGAAAGGCCGCTCTTCCAGCTTTCGCTGTGACTGTGCTGCGCGCTCCGCGCAGGCCTGCCTGGTGCTTCTTTTTTGATCAGGTATAGTGCTTGCGTACTGCCTGGTTTTGTGAAATTGCACCATTATGAACGTCCTGTGGCTCTTCGTAGGCACTTACGTAATTAAAAAGAAATGAAACAAAATAGCATAGCCGGGAAATGAATGTCGCTGGATCAGATGTTTGGACACTGGCACTTGTCTTCACTAGGAGAAGCGAGCTTCGGCTTCGTCATGGTTACTAAGTGTTTCGAAGCATTAACTTCAGGCTAAATGCTCGTTCACACCTGCGACTATAGCACCGGTCGCGCAACCAATTTAGTCGCAAATGGCCGTTTTGCTCGCAAAGCGACTACTTTGGCTCAGTCGCTCGTTGCTCGTTTTTTCAGTCGCGCTACTGCAGTCGCAAACCTCTGAACCAATCAGATGCGCAAGGACGTGACGTCAGCTTATCTTGCAGGGCAATAGCAATGTGAACAGACTTGAATTCTGCGTATCGACGGGTATAAGTGGCACGCATGTGTGAACGTCGGTTGCGTAGAGTCGCTTATTGGTCGCCAGTCGCAAATGGTCGTGCGACCGGTGCTAGTCACAGGTGCGAACTCGCCTTAACTGTAAGTTAGCGCAATTTTGCCCTGCCGTAACACTTACAGAATGAGAGCTCTACAACAAGCTGACAACTTTGGAACCCTTTACTCGATTAACTTCGAGTGGGATAGGCCTTTGTCCTACAGTGGACACGATATAGGCTGATGATGAGGATTATACCTATATAACAGCAACAGCATCTTCATTCAATCTCGCTCCTCTGATTCAGTTGTTCACCACTTTTTTGAGAGGGCGCGTTTCCACGAATTTGGAAGAAACATTACGTAAGCTTAACCACGCAGAAAAAACGTTCATCAAAATTTTCCGGTGCTTTGAAAATTGTCTCCTACTCTCCCGAAAAAAATAATATAATAACGAAGCGAAGTGCTTATCTGCGGTTACTTGGCCACTTGAGCGTCAGTGACTAGACGAAAATGGATCGATTGCTTTCTCATCAGCTCACTTATTGATCGCTTTGGGAGCGGTTTGAAAAATGGCGTTCGATTTTTTTCGTCGAATTTTCTCTGAACACACTGCGAGAATGGAACCGCTTTACACTGCGTATCAGGCGATATTTTCCTAATTTTGTCCTTCCTGAATATTTTCGATCCGGACTTCTTATGAAACACAGCTGAAGGTTCATAGAACAGCGCTGAAAATTTATCATCTGCATTACAAAGTAGCGGATGTCCATGCATAATATGATATTCGGGAATTTCTTTGGCTGTCGTGGCATTCTGGTCATCATGAAACACCACCCGCCGGGGCAACTTAGCACGTAAGGTGCGGCGCTGCTAAGCTCTACGGCCCGGGTTCGATTCCCTGCCCCGGCGGCCCCATTTCGGTGGTGGGGGCGAAATGCAAAGAACATCTGTGAAGGAAAGAAGATGACTTTTAAGGGCTCGTTTTTCTTTGTTAGACACAACATTAATGAGAACTAACAGACAATAAAGCCAACCAAAGTATAGGGGGTGTTATTTGTAATAATTAGAATAGAAGTGTGAAGAAAGTAAAGTGGACGAAAAGATAACCTGCCGCCGGCAGGGACCGAACCTGCGACCTTCGAATAACGCGTCCGGTGCTCTACCAATGAGCTACGGCGGCGGTCATCGCCTAGTCCATTTTATGGGGTATATACGCGCATTTAAACCCTAGGAGTCTGTGTGCTTTGAATGAGGTGCACTTAAAAAAATAGAGAAGAAAGAAAAGCATGTGACTGAAATTAATCTGGAGTTCCCCACTAAGACCTGCCTCATAATCATATCGTTGTTTTGGCACGTAATAAATTATTGATGTTACGAAACTGCGACGAAAATGACCTTTAAAGCGGCGTGGAAACAACGTAACTAAGACCGTCTGAGCCGATGAAAATGGATACTGTCGGCTGTTATTGATTAACGTCTCGATTCCCTTCGTACTCTTATGTCACATATTAGGTTGGTGTATTTCTGGTCGTGTTAACGTAGGAAAACTTCTGCTTTTTTAGTCACTGCAAGAACATCAGAAAACGAGTAATTTTATTTTTCCCGAAGAATAAAGCGAGTTTTGTTCATTAGCAATTAGCACTTAAACAACTTCGAACCTACAACACATTTTTGTGCGAAATATGCTGTAATTAGTATGCGCGTTTAAGAGATAGTTGCGAATGTAGGCAATGTCGGCTGCTCCTCTGATAGGATGTACTTGCGCAAAACGGTGGAGCAAAGGACAAGAAAGCAGTAATGTGAATTCTTCTCAAGTAACATACACACGCACGCCTCTCCCCTCCTCTCCCCCTCTAAAACATAATAAGAAATATTTCTTACTGGTAGCAGAATCAAATGTTTTCTTACGTCAATAACATCCTATATATCTTAGTCTACATTAGGACAATCGCAGAGGAAACGGACTTTGTAATAGTTCTCTGTCTTCTAGGTATGCGCTTCTAGGTATGTGCGTATGCGCATCATTTGTTTTCTCTTTCCTATTTGCTTTCTCTATTCTTTTCCTGCCCTTTCCCTATGTAGGGTAGCAAACCGGACACGACCTGGCTAACCTCCCTGCCTTTCCTTTGCCTTTCTCTCTCTCTCTTCTTACGTCACAACCCGAACAGTAAATCGCTTTGCACGCGTTTCGTCATTGAGTCGAGTTAGATTCGGAAAAGTGACGAAAAACCGAAAAAAGAAAAAGAGCGCAAATACGGGACTATTGTGAGACTCGTACGAATCGTGGTCGCTTTTACGACGACGGCGACGCCGGCGCACTGACAAAGCGAGGGCTCGGAGGGCGAGTAGCGAAGTCTTCAATGAAATCCAAACAAAAGCCGTTCGCGAAAGTACCCGCTGCCTCGGGGGAGATACGGAGTATCCAAACAAAATGTCGTTTTATTTTACAGCCCATTAATATCGAGCATAAGGAGAGTTAGTCGAGCTAGTGTGTTTGCTGCAGCCACTTGACGGGGGTGAAAGCACTCTGAATTCAAAGGCTGTCAGGCGTTTTATGTTCAAGGTCGCAAGTCATTGCGCGCTGTATACACCTGCAATTTGCGATGAATGCAACTAGAGTTCCACAAAATTCGACCAACTTATCAACAACAACAAACAAGCTCTACTGCACGTTTCTGGCTGAGTTGGGAAGAGCGCAGCGATCGTAATTGCCTATCAGCCAGGTGAATATGTATGAACGCAGACGCGCTTGTGCACGCATGCGCACGCACCTTTATATTAGACCACACACATTTATCTTAGGCTTTTATATTAGATCCTGTAGATGGCTGGTCTTCTCATTTCAAGAAACCGTGTTTCTCCGCTGCTTGTCTTGCCTTGTTTGCCATCTGGTTACTGGTGTCTCGATTCATTAGCGAGGGCCTCTCATTGCTTTTCCGTAAGTGTTGACTCTTTAGTTCTCGGCTTGTTCTTAGCACGAATACGAAGTTTTACTAAAATGTATAGAGCAAGAAATGTAAAGGTACAGCCAACGAGTCGATTGACCGCTGGCAAGTTGTGTTTAGAAGCTCGGCGGTGTAGCAAGGAGTTTCTTAGCGATGCCGAAGTAATCCAACTTCCGGCTGTCAAGCTTCACATAAATGGTGTTACGCGATCCATTGAGCAAGAGCCGTAGCTGACAAGAGAAAGTTTCTTGCGTGGGTGATCCCGTAGCTGCTGTAGGATAGGGGCGCTCTCAAGTCAAGCGCGATGATGAAACGGCAATTTTTTCGCTATTCGGAGTGAAACCTGTAGGAAGTGTTAGCCGAATAGCTACACAAAGCCAGAAGAGAAGCCAAACAAGCTCGCGTGGGAAGATGTGCTCCGTTAATAGAGTAAAGAACTGCGTTTTCTTCGCGTTATAGGCGTGGCTTGTGTGGGAGGTGGAAAAAATGCGTGGAGCAACGCGTCGGGGAAAAGTGTTTGGGTACACATTCTTCCCGAATTCTTCAGCTCAAGTTCACTTCCTGTCGCGGTAACATGCTTCCGGAATCTTCTGTACTAGAAGACGCTGCGAAGAGAAAAACATGGAAAAAGAGATAGAGGGGCGTAGTTACTTGGATTGCATAACTATTTGGTGTTAAGACTAGTAAAACTGTTGAGTCGGGTTAGTTTCATGAATCATGCTTCATTTTTTTTCCACGCGCTCCAGAAGGCAAACCTTTCATCCGAACACAGCAGAGAAATTATACGCGATATTTTCTACCCGTATTTAGTTAAGGGTGTTCTTTTTCTTTTTTTTCCACTGCTACGAACTGAGTTCCCGGCGCTACTATAGGTTCGTCAATTGGACAGGAAATGAGCACTGGTTATTCGTCAAAGCTTATTTACACTGGAATGTTATGTTCTAGTTTATCAGCTGCCAACTTTTCCTGCACGATTCTTTTTCTTTAAATGTTTTAACTACTCGACTTCTGTTTTTTTTTTGTCCTCTCTCTTCACAGACTTTACTGCATGCACGGTATAGCACGTACGGCATGTTGACTTTGTATTCAAATCTGAACAGAATAATTCAAAACGGAGCCGAATAAAGTCATATGCGTACTCTTTGCGGGAACACTCAACGAACACGTACAGGATGTGGGAGACTTCTTTGGCTCACTGCTCGATTTTTCGATCAAAAGCAACCATTAGCGACAATTTGCGACCGGTCTCTGGGCGACTCGAGTATCGTGGAACATTTGTGACATCGGGGAATCGCCGGCACGAATGAGCCATAAATACGACGGTCGAAGTTGAGCTCAAAGCTCGAATACTATACTTACCTATAATATCAAGTTAACCTCGTATAATCTGGTGAGTTTCGATCTTTAATGACAAGTGAACACTGAACAACGTATATCACCTTACCCTTATCCGTTCTGGGAGATGTTCGACTCGCGCCAGGTTAACCTTCCTGCGTTTCCTTTTCATCTATTTCTCTCTCTCTAAACACGAGTAACATTTTAAACGTGAACAAAACAAACATGAAAACACGTTTGAAAATTCCGCGCTGTTGTTCACAAATGTCTGATCCCCAACTCGCCGAAATGTACGAGCTTCTGAAATTCACGTCGGAAATGGATTGTAACCAAGACCACAAGACACCACGGATTTTCTGGCGTCTCGACTTTCCTCTTGTGTCCGTGCTTGCACGCCTAGTCTTTTAAAATGAAGAGAGAGTGAGAGAGCACTAATCGCGCTCACACTTGAAGGTTCCCATCGAGACCAGCAGCAGTCGCAGAGACCTGTTGACTTGAAGTGCAGTACCAACGTCTTAGAATTCACTGAACGTAAAGTGCAGAAAGGTGCGAGAGAAACCATTCTCTCTGTTACGCCAAGTAAGAAAGCTGAATGTGTTACTTAATCGCCGGTTTAGGATTACCGCGCTTAAACTCTACTAACCCACTCCTCCGTCGCGGGGCGCTTCCGACCGGCGAATTCTCGTTTCCTTCCGGTTCTTCGGTTCTTGCCCTTATCGCCGCGCGCTCAGCTGGCTTCTGCGTGGAACTGGAGCAAGGACTGCCTTTCGGAGCTCTTCGTTACGCGCTGTTTCCGGCGCGCGCACGCGTGGTTAATCTCTTCCGGAGCAAACGACCACCGCTCTCGGAAGTGGCACGGAGAGTATTCAAGTCTCTCTTCGTTGTTGCAAAGAATGCATGCGGGTATACGCTGGCCTTATTGCGGATCCAGAGCCACAGCGACCATATATATATATATATATATATATATATATATATATATATATATATATATATATATATATATATATATATATATATATATATATATATATATATATATATATATATATATTCCCTCTACCCCCAAACGCTTACTTTTCGGCTGTGTTCTTGCAGTTGCGCGAGACTTAGCTTACTGGCCTTTTGTGAGAGGGGAAGGTGTAAAGAGTCTGTCGAACCCCTGTACACCCGTCTCCGCTGTGACGAACAGTCCTCTCTGCTTAGCGCCAAACTGCTGAGCAGAGCACCATGCACTTCCGCTTGGCACCGTTCGCCACTGCTGTGCAGCAGCCGCTGATCCGTATGTCCGGCCACCGCGGCCGCATTTCGATGGCGGCGAAGTGCTAGAGGCCCGTGCACTGTGCGATGTCAGTGCACGTTAAAGAACACCAGGTGGTCGAAATTTCCGGAGCCAGCCCCTCCCCCCGGTCCCCAAGGGCCTGCTTTATTAAGCAGGCCCTTGGGGATCGTGGTTTTGGCACGAAAAATCCGATATATTTTTGTTTTTATTGTTATTGCAGCTCAGCGCCTTCACCTAAATCGCTTTGCACTCGAGACGAGGTCGCATGCCTCACAAATGCAGAATGCGATGTGCGCATTAAGACATTTCCAGCGACCAAAGGAGCGCAGGGGCAGCCTTATAGGAACTTTCGGGCGAAACGACACCATCAGTGGTTTCTCTCGTGTGAACTATCGCAAGGGAACGAGTTAAAGGCTCGAAAGCTGTTCGTCTGCGGCGACGCGTTTTGAATTCTAAGGCTGCTCGGCAAATAGCGAGATGAGGAAATTGCCGGCATGATTTACACCATCCATCTCGGGGATCGGCCCATTTCTGAACGCGCCATCTGCGGAATTGGCCCCAAGATTGCCATCGCATGATTTCCAGGACCGGCCAACCTAATGCGACAACAAGGCGACGGCAAAGGCGCCACAACCTCTAGAAGGTAGTCATATAAATCTTACTCATATCAGTTGGCGTGTTTATGTTTGAAGTGACAAATATTTATGTACTGTTTGTGCGCTGACCTCGTAATTTCGTAGCAAACGCACCCAATCACCAGCATATCTCTGCAAACATATAAAGAAAATGGTTATACGCTATCTCGAGGTCTTGCAGAGGAGAACCTTTAATTTTTTTCCCTCTCGTTTACCTTATTCTGTCTTTCGGTCACTGCCTCAAAGCTTGCTGAAACATAATAAAGTAAAAGGAAATTACGTTTTGAAGCTCAGCCTCGCTCATTCCTCCACAGTTCTGGGACAAATTCCATACCTACTTCCTCATTCATGTCCCTTCTCCCCGCTGGCGCGAAGCCTAGTGAAAGTAAAGCCGTGCAACAAATCTTACTGCATAAATTATAACACGTCAAAGACGCTGTCCTCGCGGTTCTGATCCTGGCATAAAACCATAACGGCCGCTATGGCTGAGCCATTAACTTTTCAACACAGTAATTCTGTCGGGATGTTCGTAGGATGTTAACTATACGGGAAAATAACAAAGACAGATGATTTCATTCTGTTCAAGCGAAACAGCAGCTATATTTGCAAAAAAACAGGGAAGAAAAGCAGGTATAGAAAATGGGGGCATATTCATGCGCGCTTGCAAACGACGGCGAGTCCAGAATTTAAAATTCTGACGAACTCGACTTCTGGCAGCACTAACGTATTACGGTATCTACTGGAAAAGCCACTTCCCGTGCAGTTTCTTTTTTCTTGTGTGCGTGCGTGTGTGCGAGTATTTCTATAAGCTGACGTCAAATAATAAATCAGAGAACTAAAAAGAAATGTCACCAACCTAAAGAAGAAAGAAAAAGAAAATGTGAGAAAAGCGAAGAAAGAGAAAAACCAACGTATTCAAGCAGTACAAGGTAGTGGCCTATTTTTGAGTCTGAACCCAACGATGCACCAACTGATTTCGTGTCATCGATGCATGCAGAGTTTGAGACGAAACCTCGCAAAAACATTTCCTCTATTTTTTTCTGCCAGAATATAATCTTATAGGGAAGAAAAGCGAAAAAATCTGATGTCTAAGAACTGTCTGACGGTTTCCGCAGCCGCACCGTTGTAGTTCATTTACCAAGAACGCAAAGAAAAAAAAAATCCGAAAAAAAGATCTCGGCAGGCACAGACGCTGCCATAAGAATGCCCGTCACGTCTTTCGCGAAGCAGTATATATCCTCATGCACTGTGTTGCCGCCTGGTGGCAACGGAGTGTCTTATGGTTACGCAGTGCCGCAGTACTGTAGTAGTCGACAAATAGAAAAGTGTTTGCACCGGTGCTACAACCTGACAGTCAAATTCGTGCAGTGGGCGCTCTTCGTTATTTTTCGATGGACACACGTGTAATGAGCTGTTTTATTTGACATTGTTGCTTCTCTTCAACATATTGTGTAGTCAATGGACGTATGTCGTGGTCATGTTATCTGCAAGTATATGTAAAAATATCTGCACGGCCTCTACCCGCGGTAGCTTGCGTGATCACCCTGTGTGTATACTGGACTCTGCCCCCAGATGTATTTATACGCCAGAGATTGTATGTGCACGTAGTACTTTTGATTATTTTTCTTTTCTTATTTTTTATATTTTCTTGATTTTCTCGCTTGTGTATTTTTGAGCATGAATATCAAGATGTTGCGATAGCGGGTTTCAACTTAGTCTACCTTCCCATGTTTTGCATATATTATATATATACAAAAAATAAAATGAAAAGCTCGAAATTCAGAATATAGGCTTACTAGTAATGTTTTAAAGAACGACGAAGACGTCGGTGACAGCGAACGTAGTTCATTCTGCAATATTACTTAGTTCCAATATCGGACAGTTAAGCTACATGTTGTAGCTTGTATTTAACCAACGATACACGATACACATGTTGAGATGATGCGCGTCTATGAAAACGTGTAAAAGACAGCTGAACGCCTTGAAAAAGAAAAGAAAAAGGCGATGTAGAGAGAAGAATTTCAGTTTTTCAGTTTGCACAACCTTATGGAGACGAAAGTGCGCGCGGCTTAAAGTCGAACAGTTCTGTTTCAATCTGCCTCTCGGCGAGTACATATCCGCAGAGCTATAATTACAGAACACGCACGTGCGTGCATATGATTCGCTGAGCGCGCTAGCTTGTCGGCATAAATAGCTCCCTGTACCCAGACGTTCCCCGGCGGCGACTGTGCTGTAGAAATTAGAAAGCACGTAGGCGCACCCTGCTGAATACTTTTCGGGCGGTATTTTACCATCTCTTCACATACATACATACATACATACATACATACATACATACATACATACATACATACATACATACATACATACATACATAGATACATACATACGTACATACATACATACATACATACATACATACATACATACATACATACATACATACATACATACATACATACATACATACATACGAAGGCGCATGTGTCGCTAAAATACGGCTCGAAATTATTCAGCAGCGTGTGAATGCGTGCTTTGTAAGTTACAGAACGTATATTACATATGTGTGCGTCCGAAAAAACGGCAGGAAGGAGAAGATGGAATCTTGCGATGAAAAAAGATCCGTAAACAGCGGATGGGTGCTCGAGCCGACGTTTCGACCAGTGGACTTGTCTTCTTCAAGGCTGGAACTGATTTTCTCAGTTCCAGCCTCTAAGTCAGTTCCAGCCTTGAAGAAGACAAGTCCACTTGTCGAAACGTCGGCTCGAGCACCCACCCCCTGTTTACGGATCTTTTTTCATATGTGTGTATGTCACAAAAATGTTGCACGCTGACCCTTTTTTCAATCCAAGAAATATGTATACCGGTTGAAAATCCGTATACGTATGCAGTTGAGGCTCACTCTGTCGTCGTCGAAGTTGCGGCTTGGCCTTCAGAGGAAACAAGAAGTGTGGAAAACGTGCAGAAAATAGAAGTAAGAGACTGAAAAACAAACGGATCTTTCCTTCTTTTATCAGTCGAACAATGGGGGGGAGACACTGGGACTTCAGGACCCATTAACGGAGGCACATCGCTGGCGGGATGTTGTGGTGCGTGGGATGGAGTTTTTGCGTTTTAGTCGCACATTGACATTGTCGTTATGACCTTCTGGCAGCAACTTAGACAATTTCTTTCGATCTTTCTTAACCCCATTCCTCTTTGCTATATATATATATATATATATATATATATATATATATATATATATATATATATATATATATATATAAAGGAAAGAAGTGTTAATTTCAAGGGCTCGTTTTCTTTGTTATACACAATATTAATGAGAACTAACAGAAATAATGCCAAGGAAAGTGTAGGGGATGTTTTTAGTAGTAAATGTAAGGTAAATGTGAAGAAAGAAAAGTGGACGAAAAGATAGCTTGCCGCGGGCAGGGACCGAACCTGCGACCTTCGAATAACGCGTCCGATGCTCTACCAACTGAGCTACCGCGGCGGCCATCCCCCCGTCCACTTTATAGGGTATATATGTACATTTAAACGTGGGAGCGTCAGTCAGCGCCGCCAGTAGCCATGACGGCGAGTGTGGAACACTCTTTTTCTGCCTGTTGGCGTCACGTAGCACGTGAACTATTGGCGGGTTTAGTTCAATACAAACCCACTTCACTTTTCTACACAATCACCGGCAACTTCTAAGCACTTTTCGTACCGCTGCAACAATTTCTTTAGTCCCTCTGCATAGAAGTTCGCCGCTTGAGAATTCTTTGCTGTTTGTGTTGGTCGGTAAGCATCTTTGGTACCCACCTTGCACACACTTTATGATACCCGAGCTTTTCAGTTACAGTCGTGCAAATTGTAGTGCGGCCGACAAAATAAAATTCATCCTACATACCATTAAATGTCAGTTGTCGATCTAATCGCAATTCCAAGTTCCCTCGTTGAACAGTTTCATTGGTCTGGATTCTCGACCTGCCCCTCTGCTCGTCGTGGTGCACATTTGTTCTGCCATTTGTCAAGTCTCGACACCATTTCTTGACCTTTATTTCACTCAGCACTTCAGGTACACAAACTAGACACAACTCCCCATGAATTTGAAAAGCTGATGATCCTTTTGCATGCAGAAATCGAATTACAGCTCACACTTCACAACAGGCGGGAGCAACGATTTTTGCGGACATTGTCGTCTGCATTCCGCGACAAGCAGACGATTACTGAGCCAGGACAATAACTTCAGAACCTTCGCAAAGAGTTAACAGATGGCGCTGCACAAGTAAATCTTTATTCTGACGTGTAAATATTTAAATATTAGCAAATGGCCCTTACTTTTTGAATCACCCCCGTTTATATACTTTCCACATCGTGTTTATTTGTTAGCCTTTCTCTGCATATAAGAACCATGCTGGTGTGTGCGCACACATATTTGCACAGTGAAGCCGACATCACCGGCTTTATGTAGTTCGTTGTTCGCACTTCTTTGTCTTAATCTGCTTGAATGGAGAGTACCAAAGGGCAGATAAGAGAGCATCTGACGTCACTGGTGTTACGTAATTGAAGCCCCGTAGCAACACGCTTTGCACGAAAGGCGAAGGTCAACGGAGTTAAACGGGACGCAATAGAAATGGGGCTGCATGCCTTTCCTCCCACGTCGCTTTCTCATTGGCACGTCCGCGCGGCTCGCTGTTCACACTCTCTCTCTCGAGGTCAGGTGAATAGTGAGCCGCGTGGAATTCGAGCTTCACAAGAAGCCGAAGACAAAGCCGCCTTCGGAATATGCAATGCGGTGTCAAGCACGTGCGGCTATTTCGGTTGTCAGCGTGAAAGTAAGAGCCCAGTGTCGAATTCGTATAATGCGAAATGAGGCGAGCTGCGGGGCTTACATAATCGCACCACGGAAAACGCGCCATCGACAGCTTTGTTGTCGGCAAGAAATATAACTCTTTCGGCTGCGAAGCTTTGCGCTCGGAAAGACGAAAATAGCCCCGCGATATTCTGCAACGGCTTTAAAGGTGCACCCCTACGCCTCTCGAAATCCGGACGGTACAAAAATTGTGCGCTTCAATCACTTCAATGAAATGCGCGTTGCACACGTTCGTCGTCTTTCCGCATTCTTATGCAACAGCGAAAGCTTTGTGCGTAGGCGCGCTTGTATAAGTGGCGTGGGGGCCTCGTTCGTGTCTTTGTGGGATCGAACAATGCTGGGATACAATATAGGGTCAGGCACGCGCAACTTGCTTGCCTTGGATTCGCGCCTACACACCTGATTGGGCTATACCTTTCACCATTCTTATCGTCGACATGCTGGGCCTTGCGATTCGCCATTATGGAACCGGCTTCACTCAACAGGTCATTTGTAAAAGGCTTTTGCTGCTCGTGAGCGCAGCCTTCCCAAGCGAAAGCAGGTTACGTCGTGAGTGTTCTTGCTAACCGGTTGAAGGCTTAATAACTGGAGCAATACTTGGTAACAATACATTGAATTTCCCATTCTTATCACTAGAGACCGGATTTTAGGCAAATGCCTATTTTGTTCCTTGCGCGCCTATCGCGCCATCTTGATACATGAGAATGAATTAGAGATTCAAAAGTGCTTTTATAGTGTTTTTATAGTGCCTATAAATGCCTATTTTCTAAACTGGTGCTATATGAACGCTATTTAGCCTTAAGTTTCGCTCCCGGATGCTGTTTGAGACCGTTATTCACGTTACTGCGTAACATTAACGGTTGGAAACTATGGGGTTCAACCTGGTTCAACCAACTCCCGGAAACAACCGCTATAGCAGCGGTGAAGTGGGACACGCCGGCGAGAACTGGCCACCGCGCTGACACGGCGCGAACGGTTGGCGAATGCAAAACCACGGAGAGCCGTCAGCGGAAAGGAGAGTGAAATGCAAAGAAAGGAAGAAAAATGTGATGTGCACGCAGCTTTTGTTCTGTTAATAATTTACTTTTTAAGGTGTTCACTGCAGTAGCGTAGCCAGAAGTTCTTTTCGGGCGGGAGGGTTCAACCATACTTTATGTATGTTCGTGCATGCGTTTGTATGTGTGCGTGTATATACACACACGCAAAACTAAAAAGTTTCGGGATGGGGTGGGACGTGATGAAGCCATGACCCCGCCCCCCCGGCTACGCCAGTGGTTCACTGCCAGGGCAGATTTTGAACTTGCCTTATACGACGCGTCCGTCACATGTGCGTATGATGTTGGAAAGCTAAGATTCAGCCTAACATTGCCACGACCACCAACGCATGTGCACATTTCTGATTCTATCATTCTACAAACAAAAGTAGTCGGCCTTGGGCGGGGCACGAGGCGTTTCGAAGCATCGAGAAAAAAGGGAGAAATTTGATTTTAGATTTAAGATTGAAGTGAAGATTTAACTGTTACCTGTAATAATGACTGCTAAAATAAATAAGTGAGGACATTATCTTCCTGGAACAGCAACTGCGACGATCAGCTGCAGAATACGGATGGAGCCAACAATCGTTTTGTTATTTCAAGTATTGGTATCGACAGTTTCCGAAGTTACGGTCAGCTGTGTTATTGCGACTAGTACTCCAAGAAACTTAGTTCTCTTATGTGAACAGAAGCGTAACGCCATGTCACAACCGAGCCCTCGCGGCGTGAAATCTAGATTCACTCACAGGGGTTGCTTCCGAAGAAAAGCAGGGCACCGACACACAACTGTGGTGTGCCGGTGTCGTGCCTTTAATGCATACGATCCGGGTGACACATGTGCCATTAACAGCCAACCACAATCAACAGCCCCCTGCAACCACTGTCACCGCCACTACAACACAGTACTCGGTGAGTCGGAAAAATGGCAGCGCAAACCGGTGAAGAAAGTGGACGTGGCTGATTGATCTCCCTTTGTCACGGTCATGTCCATGCGCGACGTTAAGATTTACGACGTGTTTGGAAAGTTCCTCCGTGTTTCTCAGTTCTCAACCTCACCACGTGCCCGCCGTGTCTGTACAATTCCGGTAGCGTCTATTTGTTTCTGCTGCATGGTTAGTGCGTAGCGGGAGAGCACAGAGCGACGATGATGTTGATGTTTTCTTAAGTATTTGTATGCTTCTTTCTTTCTTTCTTTCTTTTTCTTTCTTCTTTTTCTTTCTTTCTTTCTTTCTTTCTTTCTTTCTTGCTTCCCTTTCTTTATTCTCTTTCCTTGCTTTCTTTTTTCTTTTCTTTCTTTCTTTCTTTCTTTCTTTCTTTCTTTCTTTCTTTCTTTCTTTCTTATATTGATATGTACAAATCTTATGTATATATTGTTTTTTAAGTTTTATGAGCATGTGGGACAACATGTTTGCAAGAATTATGTGAATGTGGTCTTACTTACACTTATTATGTACAAGGTCGACCGCATTTAAGGGTAACACCTCATAATTATTCAAGCCGGCAAAACTTGCACGATTATTCTACTTCACAAGCCTGTTATATGACGTCCTAATGACGGTTTCCATTCACACAATAGCAATATTCCGAATTATGTATTAAACATCAGCTTTCATGAAGCCTTCAGTGCTAATGAGTTGTTCACCTTGATGTAGACGACCCTGTAGTGTACACCTAAAGCGCCTTCTCTGTTATTTAATCTGTATTATGTTTGGTTTGGTTAATGCTGGTACTGTCATCGATGTGATTAAAATTGTAACAAGGCTGCTACTCTCTGTACGGGTCCTTGGGCACTCTCAAGATGTCTGCCGCATCTTTTTGCCTAAAGACCTCCAACATAATGTAGAAAATAAACTTGAACTGACTTGAAATCTGCTTCGCCGCTCGAGACGTGAACTCGGCCCAATTCCGGTTTTGACAACAGAACTTGGCGCTCATTTTTACGCATGCCTGTGTGCCTGTGACTGCGACAGCGAGCGAGTGAGTGAAGTAGAGTGAAGCAGGGAGAATGCAAGAGTCGAGCAGGTGCGTGTCCGATTTTGGTGTCCCCCAAAATGAAAGAAACACGAAATTAAGTCATGCTCGCCCAGCACCAGTCATTATTCTCATTGTATTTGCATGAAATACCTGCCTAAATATGTTTCTTAAAATAATATTGTTGTTGAGAGAGGTTGGTGACGTTGGTAGGGGCCGAGACAAACAGTATCGCTAGAACGAAAGCCTCCGAGATCAAGGGGCGTTTAGATTGCCGCTAGGAGGAGGGCGCATGCGCCGTGACATCGTGAAGAAAGGCGGATTCGCAGCATTAGGTAACCCGGTTCCGTGAAGGTTACACGTTCATAGACAATATAAAACTCCTTATTCCCAATAAATGCGTGACATACACGGCGGACAGCGCCCTTTCGCCTGAAGCGAGCGCAGGCGAGCGTTGCGGCGCCCTTGACCTATTATTTATACGTCACGCCTGCCTGGCCTCCAGTGAAGAGCGAGTCGATATGGATAACTGGCACGACAACCGGCCCGCCTTAACCTTGCTTGCAGAGAGCATAACAGCGTCGATCTGCCTTACGAGAAGGGAGAAAGGCGTGTTATGACTTGCGCAGCCGGTAGCGTTATATATACATATATACACACTCTCATCATCAGATTACACATTTTTTTTTCTCAAATGCGGGGGATTCGCCAATTATAGCTCGCTGTAAACGTATTCCTCGTGACATCATCCAGCTTTGAGCGTGATCCCTATCAGGTTCGAGCACGCCTGCTCAAACAGAAAGAAAAGGGAAGAGAAATGAACTGGTTTGAGAATAATTACAATTAAGAAGTGAGTAAACTAGGAGAGGAATCTGCTCTCCCCCTATCTTGCGCACGCACACGCACACACGCGCGCACACACACACAACACACACACACACACACACACACACGCACACACACACACACACACACACACACACACACACACACACACACGCACGCACGCACACACACACACACACACACACACACACTCACTCACTCACTCACTCACTCACTCACTCACTCACTCACTCACTCACTCACTCACTCACTCACTCACTCACTCACTCACTCACTCACTCACTCACTCACTCACTCACTCACTCAAAAGCGAGGTTAGCGAGGAAAAAATTAACATTAAACTTAGCGAACTAGGTACATAAATAATAATTATAATAATTTTTGGGACCTTACGCCCTAAAACCACGATATCATAATGAGAAACGCCGTAGGGGAGGGCTCCGGAAATCTCGACCACCCGGGGTTCTTTAACGTGCACATAAATCTAAGTACACGGGCATCTAGCATTTCGCCTCAATC
>NC_051177.1:48439515-48459413 GCF_013339695.2 Rhipicephalus sanguineus
CCAATTTTAAAAATCTAGCGCTAAGAATATACTGCCCTGTTTTGTGAACTTAAAAAAGAAGGAAGAAGCAAGATACGCAATACTTTTGTGACCGAAAACCTGGTACAATGTCGCTTTTTTTTTATTGGGGACACTGTGGCAAGTTTCGCTTTTACGCAGCAGGCAATTTGCAACACGGTCAGAGCATTCCAATAAATCTCAGCCGAAAAACCTCCTTAGCGCAATGGTGTGACAGTTTAGAAGTACTCGATGATTTCAAGACTTCTCCTACGTACATTATTTATTCTTCCATTAGTTTCAGTTTATCTCTGCTGCAATCTTGTAGAGGTGATGTGTAACGTCAATGTGACATTTCTCAAGAGAAGGTCGGCAGGTTTAAATAAAAAGTGCGCACTTTCTATTTCAGCGTGTCTTCATTGTTAACGCGTCTAGCATGCTCTGTAGCTATACCCTCTCGGTAAGAGTCTGCGTTCCTCCAGAGGCTTGATGGCCGGAGCTCACTTCAACCTATAGTGTTGTTTTAACGCGCAATTTAGAAAACAATGCTTTTTTAAAATTAAATACCCTAATGATACAAGAAGACGGGCCAAGCTAATTAACGTACAAGGAAGTCAAGGTGTGCAGTATAGACGACGGCGTATAGTATAGTACCGCACAATACGTTCCGCACCCTATCCTCATAATTGACTAGGAAAACCTTTTTCGGTGCGCAGAATGCTTGAAGGAAGAAGAAAAAGGGCAGAGCGCACACTTACAAAACAACTTTTATTGCTCAGAATGGCAGGACACTAGGGTCGGGGTGCGGGAGCATAAACAGAAATGGAACACACATGGGAAAAACTGCCCACTTAACATGTTAAAATGCATACTCAACTCAATGATACTGAAATGCATTATCTAACAGCAGTGCTGGGCAGTATCGAAGATCATGTATCGTCGATACTATCTTAGAACACTTTGGGTATTTTGTATCTGTATCCGCGATACGTCTCGCAAAACAAGTATCTGTATCTGTATTTCCGATACTTTGAAGAATGTATCGTGTATCTTAAGATACAAGATACTGCGATCGCCCCACAACCGTGAATGCGCTGCATCTCTTCTCCCCTTTTTTTTCTCTTCCCTCCTCTCTATTTCTCGTCTTTCTATTCCCCTTCCCCGATCCCCCAGTGTAGGGTAGCCAACCGGAAGTGTTTCTGGTTAACCTCCCTGCCTTCTCCTTTTTCTGTTTCCTTCCTGCCCCACCACCGTGCGAAGCTATAAACGTTGGCTGAGCTTCGCTTCTCAAGCTGATACTGCTGCCACTAATTCACCAGAATAAAACTAAAGGCAGGTACATTATTTGATATTAAATGCGAAGCATTTCTTAGCGAACCTCAGGCACTTTGGCCGTTTCTATCTACGTATCTATCTATCTATCTATCTAGCCGCCTACGGCGGGGCGCTCTCATGGTCGTCTCCATAACTTGTAATATACCAAAATTGGCGTAGGAGGGGATCAATGTACGACGAACACGATTCACTGGTCAAGACATGAATAACGCAAAATACCTGTCTTGTACGTCATGAAACCCTTTCTCTCAGTCACGTGTGGCACATACCCGCACACCAGAGTTCATGTTATGCGGGTATGTGCCACAGGTGTTACACAATCTCAACCAACACAGTCACGCCGAACACACTCATTGACACTCAAGGAGAGTGATAATAATAATAATTGTTGGCGTTTTATGTCCCAAAACCACGATATGATTATGTGAGACGCCATAACGAAGGGCTCCGGAAATTTTGACCATCTGGTATTCATTAACGTGCACCGAGATCGCACAGTGCACGGACATCTAGCATTTTACCTCCATCGAAATGCGACCACCGCGGCCGGGATCGAACCCGTGACCTTTGGATCAGCAGCCGAGCACCGTAACCACTACACCACCGCAGCGGACGCAAGGAATGTGAGGGAGCTGAAGGACAGAACACCCTGGAAGACGCTCAACTACCATCCACTCATCCAGGTGGTCCGCAACGGGGACCACGTGGATTACAAAAAAAAAAGAAAAACCGGGGTCAATGCTTCCCTACAATAAATCAGCCGGGAGAACTAGGCCTCTCATTGTTACTGTTGACTTCAACACTGACTTATCAAGACCCAACAAGGCCTGGTCCTTATACTGGGTGAAAGATGGCTTGTATGTGGACAGGGCACTAAAAGACCTCGCTGCCACGTCCAGGATAGGAGGCATCATACATCATTTCGTAGTAAGATGCATCCAGGATTTCCACCAGCTGCACTATACCTCAAACTTCACTACACTTAGACCCCTCGTAGCCGCGATCACTAACTGATCCGATAACAAGTCCAGTCCAGTTGCAGGTACTGACAGATCACGGTGATGATGACCTTGTTCAAGAACTGCAAAGAACCCCTTCTACACATTCTCACAGGTTCGTGAAACGTGCGTGCGTTCTCCGTCATAACGGACAACTATAAGCATAACAACTGTAACGCAACTGTAACAATTGCAACTGTGACTGTAACGTACGTGCAGTGCGCCTGCGCGTGCTACTCGGCTGCGTACCATATATCTAGGTAATCTTTCCTGAATCAAGCTTAGTGTCGAGTAACGCCTGTCCTGTGCATCTGTGTTCCTTCTTTGTCCTGTTCGGATTCGCGCTATCCAGTATTGAAAAACTTAAGCACTACATATCAGCTTACTGCGTCTGGTGTTGGCAACAACTTTGTTGCTGTTGACATCGTTACGCAACTGTAAACAACTGGTTATATAATACATATGCGACTCTTCAATATATGATTGTGCGTATAGCGCTTTCACATTTCTCTAGCGTCATACCGTAATGTTTCGCTCAATGTGGGAAATTACGCCACAGTCACCATCCCGCGCATGCTTCGCATAACATCGATTACCACGGTACGTGGGATCTGCCGAATTTTAAATGCGAAGCATTTCTTAGCGAACCTCAGGCACTTTGGCCATTTGTATCTATCTATCTATCTATCTATCTATCTATCTCTATCTATCTATCTATCTAGCCGCCTACGTCTGGGCGCTCTCCTGATCGTCTCCATAACTTGTAATATACCAAACTTGGCAGAGCAGGGGATCAGTGCATGACGAACACGATGCACTGGTCATGACATGAATAACGCAAAATACCTGTCGCGTACGTCATGAAACTCTTTCTCACAGTCACGTGTGGCACATACCCGTATACCAGAGTTCATGTTATGCGGGTGTGTGCCACAGGTGATACAGAGTCTCAACCAACACAGTAACCGCGAACACACGCATTGACACGCAGGGAAAGTGATAATATTAATAAATGTTTGGGTTTTATGTTCCAAAACCACGACATGATTATGAGAGGCACTGTACCGAAGGGCTCCGGAAATTTTGACCATCGGGTATTCTTTAACGTGTACCGATATCGCACGGTACACGGGCATCTAGCATTTTGCCTCCATCGAAATGCGACCACCGCGGCCGGGATCGAACCCGCGACCTTCGGGTCAGCAGCCTATCACCGTAACCGCTGCACCACCGCGGCGGACGCAAGGAAAGTGAGGAAGCTGAAGACAGAACACTTCTGGAGGACGCTCAACTACTATCCGCTTGTCCACGTGGTCCGCAACGTGGACGACGTGGACTACGCAAAAACGAGGGTCAATGCTTCCTACAATATATCTACTGAGAGAACCAGGACTCTCATCATTACCGGTGAATTGAACATTGAGTTATCAAGACCCAACAACGCTTGGTCCTTATACTGCGTGAAAGACGGCTTGGACGTGGAAAGGGCCTCAAAAGATCTCTCTGCCACGTCCACGACAGGAGGCATCATAGATAATTTCATCGCAAGAGGCATCCAGGATTTCCACCAGCTGCACTATACCTCGCACTTCACTACACTAAGACTCCTCATGGCCGCGATCACGAACGGATCCGATTAACAAGTCCAGTCAAGCTGCTAGTGCTCACTGATCACGGTGATGATGACCTAGTTGAAGAACTGTCAAGAACCCCTTCTACACATGCACACGGGTTCGTGAAACGTGCGTGCGTTCTCCGCCATAACAGAGAAGCATAGGCTTCCAAAGCAACGTCGAGCGGCGCCGCAGCTCTTATCGCAACTGGGGGCATCCACGGCCACAACACTGCCGCCCGTGCTTCCGCGCACGTGCAGAGCTCTCGGAATGCATCTGTGGTGCGTCACAATGTAACTATAGCTGACTAGCAGTGCAGCATCGTTACGCAACTTTAAACAACTACTTATATAATACATATGCTACTCTTCAACATATGAGTGTACGTATACCAATTCCACATTTCTCTGGCGTCATTCCGTAACAGTTCGCTCAATGTGAAAAATTACGCCACAGTCACTATCCTGCGCATGCTTCGCATAACATCGATTCCCACGGTACGTGGGATCTGCCGAATTTTTTCCGCAAGACTTTTCCAGCGAGGATAGGCGATAAGCTCTGAGCGTTCCTGTATATTGGTTGAGTTACGAGGTGGCACTCGTGACGTCTCGACAGACGAGCGCGCGAACATCTGCGCCCAGCCGAATTTTTGTTTAATCGTTATTTTTTTTTTTTAGTATTGGTCAGTGCCATCACCACTTGGCATTTAGCCACTCTCCTTTACCACGTACTACAATGCGTGCGGCGCCTTTCGCACACATGCTGATGACGCTGAAGAGTCATTATCGAAGTTCCTCTTGTGTGGTGCTTCGTTACGAAGTCTGAAGAATGCAAGAATGGCGGGTTGTTTTGCGTCTCGTGGCTTTCACACATCGGCGATTTGAAGGATCTCATGGATGTAAGTTTGCATTACATGCGATGAGATTGACTAATATGTAAATAAGATTCCAACAGCTATAGTACCAACGGTACCGATGTTGGATTTAACAAAACAAGCATTCACCTAACAGACGTTATCTTGGCGTACGTCTTTCTTTCTTTCTTTTATTCAATGAGTTTTTTAAAATCATAATTTGATTGTTAGCAGACGTTCTCATTTAGCTGTCCATTCCACACATTACCTATGACTATTTTTTTCTGCCGGTCTGCTTACTGCGATATGCCTTTAACGTGCTGCCAAGGTAAGCTCTCTGCTTTATTCCCAGTTTTAACTGTCTGCGTCGTTTCTGCTACTGTTTACTTATTTATATTCCACTTGAATTTACTGCTATGTAATGGTGATGTTGAGAACAAATACATAATAATATGGGCGTGCCTTGAGTATACAGTAACGATAATCCAGCTTACTGCTAAGTAAAATAGCAAAATTGAGTTGGCATTATAATAACGTAAATTATTCAGCGCCATCTTAAATACGTTCGCAAAGGTATTCGAGAAACACTGTTATACCAAATTCTCCGTTTTTCTCATGAGCGTCCCAAAGTGTCGTTTTACACCATTTTCCATAGGCACTGAATTCAATTTTGTCGTAGTTGTGAGGGGTTAACCGCCACAGTTGTCTAGTAGTTACGGTGCTTGACTGCTGGCCCGAAGGTCGCGGTAGCCGGATTTCGATGGAGGGAAAATGGTAAAGGCCCGTGTGCTTATATGTAGGTTTTAGGACCCCAGGTGGTCAAAATTTCCGGAGCTCTTCATACAGCGCCTTTCATAACCATATCGAGGTTTTTCGACGTAAAACGCAACAATTATTAACTCTTGGGGGTGCTTCGTGTATCGTGTTTCTGTACTTATTCGCTGTGTTTGATAAGGAACCGCTTTTCTATTTTAATTAGATATATTTGTTTTCGTTGTTTAGGCTTCCCTGAATTCTATTACTGTTGCTGATCACCAGGTAATCGGATCTAGTATAAGTGGCAATAGTGTGAATAACGGCGGTGTCCTGCAGCGCTTTGCGCAACTGTACAATACGTCTGAAACGTTTCTGGGCTGCACATGTTCTTTGGTGACGTACACCTGTCCGGTGATCCGTTATTGCGAAAACCGTAATATGTTTACTGGCAAGGTAGAACTCCACAGCGGTATTTGCTCCATCGTGCGGAGGCATCTTATTGAAGTTCATGTGGTTAGTTGACAACCCGCTTACTGGTCAACAAGCAGAGCAGCGACTCCCATGAATTACGACTCCCATGAATGAGTGGGAATGGTAGCACTACAGCCGTCAACATGTTTCAAACACCGTTCCGTTTTTGGGTGCAGATTTTCATCGGATTCGCCGCGTGGGACAGCCTCACTGGTTCTGCGCAAGCGCAAGTGCTGGCAATCTCGGCAGCAAATGACGGAGGCATCAACTCGCCCAACCGGCTGAAGAATCACCCGTTCCGCTGTGAGGCTACCGACACATTTCGTGCAAGCTGGCCGCGTCTTACCGCAGCGCTGTCATCCCCGGCTACCAAATCGACCGACGCATCAACATCAGCAGGCCTTAAAAGCAGCTGGAATAGCTTGCGCCACTTCAGTGGGAATGGTAGCACTACAGCCGTCAACATGTTTCAACACCGTTCCGTTTTTGGGTGCAGATTTTCATCGGATTCGCCGCGTGGGACAGCCTCACTGGTTCTGCGCAAGCGCAAGTGCTGGCAATCTCGGCAGCAAATGACGGAGGCATCAACTCGCCCAACCGGCTGAAGAATCACCCGTTCCGCTGTGAGGCTACCGACACATTTCGTGCAAGCTGGCCGCGTCTTACCGCAGCGCTGTCATCCCCGGCTACCAAATCGACCGACGCATCAACATCAGCAGGCCTTAAAAGCAGCTGGAATAGCTTGCGCCACTTCAGTGGGAATGGTAGCACTACAGCCGTCAACATGTTCAAACACCGTTCCGTTTTTGGGTGCAGGTGAGTACAGCACCTCAACTTCACTGTAAAAGTCAAACAATGTTTGGCTGCTAGTGCTTCCAGACCCACAAACATTGTTTCAATTAACATGTGAATGTGTGTTTATCGCTAAGTTGTTATTCATGTCTGGCGACGTAGAGCTAAACCCTGGCCCCCCCCAGAGACGATCCTAACAAAGAATTGCTACAGCTCGTTAAATCACTGCACGATAAATTTGATTCTAAACATGAAGAAGTGATGTCTGCCTTGAGTGAAGTCAAAGAGGCTCAGTATTCAATGGAGCAACAAATCGCCGATATCGACAATAGGCTCTCGGCAGTTGAACAAAGCATTCGATCGTCAGAGGGGCAACAGGGGGAAAGCCTCGTGCCTCAAATGGCCGTACTGAACCAACGGCTCAATGAATTTGAAGACCGTTCACGTCGAGAAAAATTTAATATTTCACGGCATAGTAGATGCCGCTGCTGAAACTTGGGTACAGTCAGAAGAAAAAGTTTGCTCGATATTAATTCAGCTTTAAGCCTGAACCTCAATAGCAGCGATGATCGCATTTCCCGCGCGCACAGGCTTGGCCGTTTTGTCCCTAATAAGTCCAGACCTATTATTGTCCGGTTTTCATCATGTAAACTAAGAGAATCAATTCTGTCTTCCAAAAACAAGTTAAAAGCAAGTAGTGTCTCTGTGAGTGAAGACTTTGTAAGGCAACCAGAACTGTCAGAACAAAATTGTACGATTTCGGCAAGAAAAGCGGCGAACCTTTTCACTGTGAGGTACAACAAGCTGTATATCAACAAAAAATGTTACATTTACTCCCCTGATACCGACAGTGTCTGTGAACTGCAATTGGGCAATGCTGCCAGTACTGTTGAACTGTCGTCTGCCGCTACACACCACCGTCCTGATTCGTCTTTTCCTAACAGAAGTTAGGCATCAGCAACGCAGCCAGTCTTCTCAAGGCTTATCATTTTTATTGTCAAATGTGCGCAGTTTAATCAACAAACGCGACGCTCTAACACCTATTATTGATTCATGCGCCGCTGACGTGATTGCATTGACGGAGACCTGGTTGACTGATAAAATTTATAGTGAAGAACTGTTTCACTGTGACCAGAATTATGTTGTGTACCGTCGTGACCGCGATTTAAAACCAGGTGGTGGTGTTCTAATTGCTGTTGCCGACAAAATAGTGTCTGATAGGATTGCACTTACAACGTCCTTAGAGTTTGGTTTGTGTGCGTGCCGTCATAAACCACCAAAACACATTGATCTGTGCTTGTTATCGGCCGCCAAATGCACCAACTACTTTCTGCGATGAGCTGCATGACGTTCTTAATTTTCTCGTCTCAGAATTTCCTCACTCTCCGTTGCTTCTTCTGGGAGATTTTAATTTTCCTAGAATAAGTTGGGCTTCGCAATTTCCCTCCGTTGTTGGTTCGTCCGCCGAAAGTGAATCTTTTATTAACTTGTGCTTAAATTTCAATCTTGCGCAACTTGTTTCTGGGCCTACTAGAACTGGCACTACTTCATCAAACACACTTGACCTAGTCCTTGTCAATAACCCTAATCTAGTGCATTCATTAACTTGTTTACCCGGAATAAGCGATCACTGTTTCTTACATTTTTTTGTAAAGGGCCGCGTTACTCGTCAAAAAACCAATCCAAAATTTATCAGAGATTATGCGAGAGGCGATTACACAGCAATTAATAATCAGCTTGCATTATTCATAGACGAGTTGGTTGGTAACAACTTTATTGATGGTCCGGCAGAGCTTTCGCCGACTGGGCTTTAGGTCTCCCACGTGGGGACGTCGAGGCCTTGCCTCACCGCCGCCTCGCGGGCCTGCTGGACAGCCCAAAGTTGGTCGCCGAGGCTGGGGCTGCGCAAGGCAGCGGCCCACCGCGGCGGAAGGGTTCCGGAGTTAGCACCTTCCGGATTTTTGTCACAGTCCCAGAGCATGTGATTTAATGTGGCGACCTCAGTGTGGCAGATCTTGCATATATTTGTCGGGTATGTACTCGGGTAGAGCCTGTTACACTGTGCGGGGTTGGGGTACGTGTGCGTCTGCAGTTGTCTGAGGGCCGCCGCCTGCGTCCTGTTCAGCTTGTCGCTGGGCTGAGGAAAGGTTCGGCGGGCCAGGCAGAAGGCCTTGGTAATTTCATTATAGCTGGTCAAGCGGTCTTTGGTGTTGCCCCATAGACGACGGTCGCCGGTGCGGTTTGTGAGCTCGCGCGCCTTGGCGTGTGCCGTCTCGTTTAGGTTGCGTTGAGTCTCTGATACCTCTCCCATGTGAGCCGGAAAACGAGTTCATGCCAGAATTTTTTAGCCGTACCGTAGAAGATAATTGGAACCTATTTAAAAACAAAGCCACATCGCTTGCTGCTAAATATATTCCACTGCGCAGGCTTTCCGGGAAGAAACGCTCCCCTTGGTTTTCGACGACACTAAAAAGATTATCCAACAAGAAAAAAACGCACTTTTCGTCTTGCGAAACGCTGTCAAACACCTACACGTTGGAATGATTACTCAAACGCACTGCATGCATATCGAATCGCGTTGAGAGAAGCGAAGGTCACCTTCTTTAATACATATCTACCTTCCCTTCTTTCAACTAATCCATCGAAATTTTGGAGCACTATTCAAATAAAAAAGATAAATAACATATCTCTTACAGATACTGGTGGTTGCACAATGAGCGATGAAGAATGTTGCAGGGTTCTAAATGACACCTTTGCGAAATCATTTTCTGACTGCTGTACTGACACAGTCCCGTACATGTGCAAAAAGGATTTTTTTCCTATGGATCCACTTGTTGTTGACTTTGCGGGGATTTTAAAGTTAATTCATAATTTAAAACTATCCTCTTCCTGTGGCGCGGACGAAATTAATTCCAAATTTCTAATAAATACTGCTGTGTACTCCTCTGTGATTTTTATGTACCTTTTCACCCAGTCTATTGAGTGCTCGACTTTGCCCGCAGATTGGAAGGTGGGGAAGGTGGTGCCTCTGTTGAAATCAGGTAACCCGCATTCTCCCCTCAATTACAGACCCATTTCACTTACCAGCATACCTTGCAAAATCCTTGAACATGTCATATTTTCTAATCTCGTTTCATTTCTTGAATCAAACTCTTTCTTCACTTCATTTCAGCATGGGTTTCGCAAGAACTACTCCTGCGAAACACAACTAATATCGTTTATACATAGCATTTCTTCCTCTTTAGACAAAGGCCAAGTAATTGATTGCATTTTCTTAGATTTTGCTAAAGCTTTTGACAAGGTGTCTCATTGCTTACTACTTCTTAAACTCAGTACTCTTAATATTGACCCTAACATTTTCAATTGGATAGAATGCTTTCTAACTAACCGTACTCAATTTGTAACTGCTAATAATGCTGCATCCCAGCGCTGTGACGTAAAGTCAGGTGTTCCCCAAGGCTCCGTTTTGGGCCCATTGCTATTTTTAATTTATATTAATGACTTACCTACTGTTATTAATAGTTCTATAAAACTATTTGCCGACGATTGTGTTCTATACCGTGAAATAACTAATCAGCATGATAACTTTATTCTTCAATCAGACCTAGATAACATATCTAAGTGGTGCTCACAATGGCTTATGTTCCTAAATCCCATTAAATGCAAAATCATGTCTTTTTCGCGTCGCACTGACTCATCCACTTCTTTCGACTATGCTATCAATAACATCAACCTTGATTACGTAACTTCATATAAATATCTCGGAATACAGCTAACCAATAATCTTTCATGGCATGCGCACATCGAATACATCACTAACAATGCCAACAGATCCCTCGGCTACATACGCAGAAATTTTTCTAAAGCCCCCTGCCATTTGAAGTTAATGCTGTACAAAACACTAATTAGACCTAAGCTTGAGTATGCGTCATCTGTGTGGGACCCCGGTCAAAAAACATTATCAGCCATCATCGAGTCAGTTCAAAATCGGTCAGCACGTTTCATTAATTCAAACTATACCCGCACATCTAGCGTTTCACTAATGAAATCAAACCTTGGACTAATTGATTTGCAAACTAGAAGAAAAATTTCTCGCCTATGTCTTTTTCATAAATTCATTTACCAAAATACTTCACTTAAACAGGAACTCATCTCCGAGCCTTCATACATATCGTCACGTCTTGACCATCAGCATAAAGTTTTTATTCCTTTCTGCCGTACTAACGTTTTTTCAGACTCCTTTCTGCCAAAAACCAGTGCCGAGTGGAACCACCTTCCCCCCTCCATCGCCTCCATTGAGGACGTGTCATCCTTCAAGACTGCACTAACCGATCATATCTTAAGCCTCCAATAACTGAGTATTGTTTGAACATGTATTCCAATTAATTTGTTGTATTATTGTGTTCTGTTTTTTACTACATCTTTTGTTATATTACCCACCCCCTCTGCAACGCCTTTATGTGCCCTGAGGGTAATGTAAATAAATAAATAAATAAATAAATTACAAACGCTGCAAGTAAGAAGCGCTATCAGCGAAATGTATAAAGAGCAGTCACGTTAAGCAGCTAACACAACGCCAATAACTTGTTTCGGAAAGAAAGCAATATATCTTCAGCAAGAAATACAAAACTTTTGAGATAATAACAGTTTCCATTCAAGTGAAATACAATTGGTCGCCGTTAATAAATTTGGAAGCGAACATTGATGTGCATAGGCGTTTAATGCGGCATTATACTATAGATATATATTAACAAATTTGAGAATGTATCGAAGTATCTTAAGATACAATTGGAATGTATCGTATCGGATACAATCGGTGTTGCAGTATCTTGTATCTGTATCTCAAATACTTCTTGCCTGAGTATCTTGTATCGTATCGCGATACAATTTCAAAGTATCTTTGCCCAGCCCTGTCTAACAGCAATACAATTTGGTTGCAACTGTTTGCTCTGTCCTATCTTGCTCCTTTTCTTCAAGCATTCTGCGCAGTGAAAAAGATTTTCCTTGTCAAGTAAGCTGCATCAGCCAGCCCAAGAAGCCAGCTTTTCATATTCTCGTGCATGTATACACGAGTCTCTTGAAGATATTTTGTTCTGGGACACAGGTGCAACTCTTCCGTCATTAACTTAACATACTCGCTCAAATCGCCACACTGATTCACATTATAGCACAGTTCTCTTTCCAAACTCTTTCTCTTCAAACTTCTTCGTTGGAACAGAAATGTGCGTTGGCGGAGACACTGAACAACTTCCTCGAGCTTCGAGCGAACGCCCGTGCAAAAGTTGCTGAGATTAACTTTGGTCTCTTTCCGAGTGAGACGTAATCCTTTTCTCTTTTTTTACATAACGAAGTTGTGACGTCACGAAGAGCTTATTCGCGAATTGCACGGTGGAATCACCGACAGGCTTTTGTGTTCAGGTATTTCCTGGCATACCAATTGCTTCCGTTCAGAGTTAGACTCAATTCTATTTGCAATTCCACAACGGCGCGTTTTCTGCCATCCTGACTTTTCCCTTCCACGACGGCAAAATCGTCGCAGCTTGCGAGATTACTGCATATGTGGTTTGCCTGATTACTCGCTTCGGAAACGTGTCCCAGTGTCGCCGGATTGGTTCCGGAAGTTCACTCATCAAAATGTTTCAGTCATCTTTTTTTTTTTTTTTTTGGTAGACATTCCCGGCTAGAACCCGTCAACGTCTCCCAGTGACTTCGTAAGTGTCGGAAATGCAATGTCGACTTTTGCGGTTCCACTCGGAACTCGTTAAAATTGCAAATCTCGCAAATTCGCGGCGCTGCTCGCGCTGAATTCTAATAGGAGATATTGCCGGCAAAATTGACTTTTGTTCGTTCACTCGTTTCTGTGCCGCTTTGAAAGGAATAAGCGAACTCCCGAAGCTTAGCGGCACCCGATATTAGTCAGTCGAGAGTGTAGCGAATGGAATATGACAAATGAAAGTAACTTTTTAAGCGTTGAGTCACTTGCCATTATATATATGCTTACTCACGAGCCTCCTTTTAAGCAAAAAGAATGGCTTCATCGCTCATGCTGACGAGCATATGCCACGAGCAAAGACGACATCTAAATAAATCTGAGCGATTATAACTTGTAACTGAATTTCAATTAAACACTAACGCAATGAAGAAGCATTGTTGCAGAAGGTGGTTAAAGAAAAGAAAAACACGCTTTAACTGTAGCCTTCTTTCGCATTAAGAGAACCGTTAGCCATCATGCAATGTATACCAGATAACAAGCTTCTCCCACTTCAAAGAAATCGGTTACTGTTTAATATTTCAGGTTCAGGCGTACTGCCTTCGGACATTTTGCCACGAGTGATCGCTCAGGTCGTATGCCAATTCCAAAGCCAACAACCACACAGTCATTTTTAAGTTCGTAAAAAAGAAGACCGCGAGTGAAACACATTATGTGGAAGAGAGTAAACTTATTATGAGGCATTATGTAAACATATTATGACGTATAATGTGGAAAGTACCGACCAAGTCTGAAAGGCTAACCCATCCTGTAGCAATATCACAAAGACCAACACAAAAACAACAAACAATAGAATTTTCCCTATATCGCGAAGAAATAAAATGAGAAATTTAGTTAACACGTGCGAGACATCTAAACATGATACAGAAATTCCCTCAGAATCTTCAACTTTCGTGGAGTCTTAGTAACCTCATTAAGACACATTCTTCATCTGTGCTTATTTCCAGCGCTGCTCTTATGCCGCGCCCTGTGTACTTTGAAGTAGCTTCGTCTCAACGCTACAACGCTAGCGGCAGAGCACGCTGTTCAGGCAGAACCTTCATGTCGACTGTTAAGCTGGGCGATCGATACCGGAACCAGGAGTCCAGAACAAGGCGTACCTTCTGTTGCCCTCATCTAGAACAGGTGCGATAAAGCGTTTTTTTTTATTTATAAGACATCAACGTCTGTTCAATCAAGCTGTGGCACCTTTCTGCTTTAGTTTCACTTATTAGCTTATTTTTTGTGTGTGTGGAATGTCTCACTGAGCATTTCTGCGCGCGAACTTGAAGGAAAGAATGGTTAAATTTGTACACCAAAAAATTTCGCTTATTTCTTACATATCTTTTATTCATATGTTTACATATGTTTTATTCCGTTGTAAAGCCTCGCATTGGGCGGCAAGTAATTGCGAACGGATACACGTATAGAACCAGGGAACACTCCTACGATCACAAGAGAGCGATGAGAAGATAATGACTTTGCCCGCTCGAGCTTGATCTTTTCACTACGTGGACACGTAACGTTTCTTTCACTGAAAACAGGGGTCGCTCGCACACAAGTCGTTCATTGCCCTACAAGGAGCGCAGTCTTATACTTGAGAACCACTACTTTTCACGTCATACTAGCATTATCTCTCAAACGGACACACATACGTAATTTTGATCTGCCACCGAAATTTCATTTCAAGTTTGTACGTCGATCCACGAAACTGTTTTCCGTACTCTTGTTGCTAAGTGTCGTCGACTCGCTGGCGACTCCTGGAAACGTCATTTATATATCAATGCCAGTGAGACTTATTTAATACAAGTTCTTTGAGCTCACCTGGACCTTCCTCCGTGGCCTCCAGAATACCATTTAACCATCTTGAGCGTATGTGGAATTGTTTTCCGTTAACTTGTACCCATCTAGCTCTGCTGACTTTTATGGACCAAACGGATCTGGCTACCCATTCATAGACTTTGTTTTTCGTGTTTTTACTTCGTTTTAGTCTTCGTCATATATTTTCTTTACTTTCCCAACTTTCCTCTTTGTCTCCTCCTATCTTCTATTGATCTAAGTTTTAAAATATTTGCTTCGAAAGAACATACGGGATTGATCTCTGTTGTGACGTAGATATTTGTTCATTCGGCAGTTCCTATGGTATTCTCAACACTGTACGCCAGCACAATAGCTCGAAAGAATGTAGCTTTTTTTCTTAAAAAGAAAGGTGAGATCTTGAGATCTTGTTTATGCAATGGTTCATCGATGTACAGCATAATGCACTCAGCGAGAAGGTACCTGCTTCAATCGCGCACGCATGTGTACTTTCCAGCGACTAGGTGAAGTCCAAAGATATACATCTTACAAGGCTGCCAAGGAATTCAAAGCAATCGTGGCGTGAAGCGATGCCGAAAAAAAAAGCGGCGCAGCAACTCGGCGAGGAAGTAACGCATTGACCGAACTGTCTGCAACACAAAGCCTTCCCTCAGGTCATGAAATATTAGCCCAGTATTCTCCTTCCCCGAAGCCTTTGGTCCGCCAGAGACACCTTATCAGCACGAGCCACCAGGAACTGCATTGCAACATTGACGCTAGGTAAGCACTACTCAGCGGCTAGCTAGCCCTTCTGTTTCCATTACCCGCGCTGCTGACTCAGAAATGCGGTATGCAAGCAGCAGAACGAATGGCCAGCCTGCGAATAATGGAGGAGCCTAAAATAGTTGCGTGCGGCGCACGTGGACGCGGTGAGCCTTATAACTCGCTATACCTGCGCTCTACATAGTTGCTGCACGACGACAGCGATTCTGGCAATCTCAGGCTCTTCCCGTTTGTCAGCAGCGAAGTCCAAGCTAACTCCCTCAAAGGCCGCGTTCGCGCGTCTGAGCAAGCAAGTTTAGTTGGCAATCCTCAAAGGACCCATCCACGGTAGCTCAGGCGCTGTGGCATTCTAATTTTGAATGCGAAGTAGTCGGTTCGTTTTGATGGCGTCGAAGTGTGAGATCTTATTTTAGTTGCCATGAGCATATCTGACTTGCGAAGGTCAATATTGATCATTGACCCACATAAACGGAAGGAACAGAAAAGAAAGAAGTGAAGAAGAAGAAAAATTCACGCAGAATCTCTTTTCTGAATTGTATAAGTGATGCGTAATCGTTGCATTTTGCTTGGGCAGGTTGATGGAGCAAGTTATGCTCTGTCGGCTGTCGCCTACAAATATACGTGGAGGAGCACAACCTACATCCCCCTACGATGCTAAGCTTTTGAGCCCACCTCTATGCCCAGGGTGCTCTCATCCAGCTGCACTACGACCTAATCAGACCGAAGAATGGTAAGAATACGAAAGCATTATTAGGCCTTGATGTTCACAAAGCTTTCGACGATGGGAAGCACTCTACTGACAAAGGGTGAGCGCGCACTGGCAGGGCATGAGGGAGAAGGAGTCGCTCCAGACCTTTCAGGCCTTTGTTGTGCCGCGTTTTACATACGCCCTCCCGTACCTACCTCTCCTCCGTACGGAACGGGACCAACACAACCGACTCACATGCAAAGCATAAAAGGCGGCCTTAGGACTTCCCCGCAATACCTTAAAGGCCGAACCATATAGAGCGTTTTTGCCGGCGTTTTCCCGGCGTTTCGTACGCCGGCGTCCCTCGACGTCGACGCTACCGGTGACGGTGGCCGAAACGTCCACCTCTGGACGGTCCAGACACCACGGGCGGCAGCGTCGACGCCGGAAGCAGTTCGATGGACGCAGAGCCAATCAGCGTGCGGCTGGCAGCGACTTCCGCTACGTAACGGCGTCGTCGCTGCTGCCAAAATGGCTGCCGCCCGCCTCGGATCTAATAAGTCGTCGCCGTGCACTGTGTGGCCCTTAAGTTCTCAACTGATGCTTGTATTTGACTTAGCTTGTTCCCTAGAAGCTTCGACAGCAAAGCGATCGTGATATCTTTGAAGTCTTTCCGAGTGCCGTACTCAAGTTCATCGGTAGGCTTAGCAGGAATGAGTGTATTGGCCGAATACGTGGCCTCAAAGATGTACGGCAGCTTCAAGCTCAGAGGCCATATATTACAAGTTTGTGCTTCTTCTTAATGCCAATAGCTGGCGCTACAAGTCAAATAAAAAAAAATAGACTTTTCTGTGGCGTTGTGTCACTGTGACTCGTTTTCTGCACCACAGAACTGCTAATGAGACATAAAAGTTATAATCAGGAATATATCTTGTTGGTCCATTGACGGAAGCTGTACACTGCTTTACAAGGTGTCAGGTTCATTCCCTCTGGTCACACTGTGTGACGCTGAGCTAACGCTCTTCATATGGTTTGCAGCCCTCTCTGACGGCGTTGATGCGACGACGCCGAGGGACGCAACGCCAGGAAACGCCGGCAAAAACGCTCTGTATGGTTCGGGCTTAAAACGCCTCCTCAGTCTGGGGCTACACAACAGCGAGGATGAGCTCCTGGAAGCGCAACGCAGAGGACGGGCCGTTGGATCTTGGACCGTATTGGGAACAGGATATATCCCACTCGCAACGATCCTGCCACAATCCCCCAGAAGTCAAGAATAAATTTCTCATCAAGCCGTTGCCAAAAAACATAATGGCCGGCCACCATGACGATCCTGCCACAATCTCCCCAGAAGTCGGGAGAAATTCCTCATTAAGCTGTTGCCAAAAGAGCATACTGGCCGGCCACCATGACGATCCTGCCACAATCCCCCCAGAAGTCAGAAAGAAATTCCTCATCAAGCCGTTGCCAAAGAACATACTGGCCGGCCACCATGACGATCCTGCTACAATCCCCCCAGAAGTCGAGAAGAAATTCCTCATCAAGCCGTTGCCAAAGAACATAGTGGCCGGCCACCATGACGATCCTGCCACAATCTCCCCAGAAGTCAGGAAGAAATTCCTCATCAAGCCGTTGCCAAAGAACATACTGGCCGGCCACCGTGACAATCCTGCCACAATCCTCCTAGAAGTAAAGAAGAAATTACTCATCAAGCCGTTGCCAAAGAACATAGTGGGCGGCCACCATGACGGGAGAAGAAGAGCTAAAGCGAGGGCTCTCCACAAGTCCCATCGGTCGAACCCTGAAGCGACATATGTAGATGCCGCCCAATAGCCGACCGACAGCAACCACTACGCGATCAGCGTGGCCACTCTTCCCAAGAACGGAGATGGAGAATCCCGTCTACATACGGCATGCTCGCTACGAGCAGCCAATTCAATTGAAACCGAAGAGGCCACCATTGCACTTGCAGCAGCGGCAGGCTTCTCGATAATCCTCAGCGAATCCAAGGTCGCCATTAATAACTTTACTCGTGGCATCGTGGCTCCCACAACGCTCCGACTACTTCACCCTCTTCTGCCCCTCCTCTCCCTCCTAGAGGTGAGAGTAAGAAGAACGACGACGAGGACGACTTCACCTGCCTATCGAACTTATACGGGTACCGGCCCAGTCGGGAAATCCGGGGAACAAGGCTGCTCACAACCATGCTCGAGGATTCGTCCACCAAGCTGTGGGTAGGGCCTCCGATCCGCAGAAACCGAATAGGGAACCGCTGACCTCGTATAACGACATCACCACCTACTACCGAATCTCGAGACAAACGAGACCACCACCCCGCCCCAAGTTGCCCAAGCGGTAGGAGACCACCTGGCGCCATCTCCAGACGCATTCCTTCCCCTACCCGTACGTTTACTCACCTATCTCCCCTGACCTCATTAGTCCCCATTGCTCATTATCCGGAGAAATAGGTACCATCTCCCATATTCTCTCGAACTGCAGGGAAGACGCCGTGACGCCTACAGGCAGACAGAAATTAGGTGCCTTTTTCCTTTTCCTCCCGAACCACCAAGAAGACCCTTCCCCATCTAATCTCGTGGTCACATCAAACTTTCAAAAACCAGCGGTAGAAAAGCAGAGACAGCAATCTACAAAGGTGGCTTTCCTTTTCACCCGTTTTAGCGGCTTTATTCCCATATAATCGTACAAAACATATATCATGTAGAGTTACTTTGTAGCTATAGTTTTGATTACAACTTTCCAGATTTGTTTTTTAAAAAATAAGATATAAACGCAGTCGTGCGCACAGAGTCGTCGGGGCAGGCAATATATGGGAAGCATACGAGTGTGTTGTACCGACGAGTAAAAATAAAGAAACAATTGAAAGGCAGCCTTGTGAGAGGGGGGAAGCTAAGGAACTTGCGTGGTCGACCGCAGATAGGAGGTATGACTGAAGGGGGGAGTAAATAAAGAAAAAAATACGCTTTCTTAGCGCCACGAGTTGAACGCGGCTCCTCATGGGCCGAAGGCAAGTGTCATAACCACTGGGCTAATTAAAAAAAAAATGTTCATGTGCATTTTTCGCAAACCAGTCACCTCCTCTAGAGAGAAAGACACACACACTAGTCAGGCATTTGTCTTAATACTGAACAACATTAATGATTTGCTTTATTACACCCATACTTTGACAATAGAGTGTCAGAAACCAGAACCAGACTGATAAACTAGACGGTACTATATATATACTCCATTCAGCCGGGCTTCCCTTGCTCCGAACGTTTTATTGCAACTAGAAAATGAAGAGACCCTCTACGGTAGCCCAAATGGCTATGGCATTGCGCTGCCAAGTTCGAGGTCGCAGGTTCGATTCCGACCGCCGCAGCCGCGTATAGATGCAGGAACGCTACAGTGCCCCCTGCTGCAGCATGCCTGAGAGTAAGGTCTTAGTTTTAGAACAGGGCTGGGCAAAGATACTTTGAAATTGTATCGCGATACGATACAAGATACTCAGGCAATAGGTATTGGAGATACAGATACAAGATACTGCCGTAAAAATTGTATCCGATACGATACTAGGCATTTGTATCTTAAGATACTTCGATACATTCGCAAATTTGTTTTTATAAGTCCATATAATGTAGCAGAAAACGTCTATGCACAAGAATGTCTGCTTGATAATTTCTTAACATTGACCCATTTCGTTTCATTTATTTATTTACATCATCATCATTTATTTGCTTCATTGTCGTTGTTGTTGTTGTTTTCTGACTATGTATACCAGCCATTTGTCAAGATTGTACTTTTTACCGTTTTTCTCACTCTGTTATTTTTCACAATTTATTGTAAAATGTCCCCATATGTAATACCCTCGTTGAGGGCCTTTAGGGGTATTTTGAATAAATAAAATTAAAAATAAAATAAAATACTGTTGTCACGTGCCCAAGCAGGAGGGCAATGTACAGCATAGGAAACACACGTACAAGGCACAATTGAAAATCTCAAACGAAAGAAGGCAAACAGACAAACAGTTGTAAAATGAAAATGTTGTTTAGGAAATCGTGAGAATGTAACT